>NC_091203.1:226566-239066 GCF_040958095.1 Procambarus clarkii
ACTACTATCACAACAAATAGTACACCGCGACTGCCACACCACAACTAGTACACCACCACTAGTACATCACTACTACTACTACACCACAACTAGTACAACACTACAACCACACCACAACTAGTACCCCACTACTTCCACACCACAACTAGTACACCACTATTACCACACCAGAAATAGTACACCACTACTACCACACTACAACTAGTACACCACTACTTACACACCACAACTAGTACACCACTACTACCACACCAAAACTAGTACACACCACTACCACACCAGAACAAGTACACCACTACAACGACACCACAACTAGTACACCACTACTACCACACCACAACTAGTACACCACTACTACAACGCCACAACAAGTACATCACTACTACCACACCATTACTAGTACACCAATACTACCACAACGCAACTAGTATAATACTACTACTACACCACTACTACCACACCACAACTAGGACACCACTACTACCCCACCACAACTAGTACCCAACTAATTCAATACCACCACTAGTATACCACTACTACCACAACAAGTACCCCACTACTATCACTCCATTATTACTACACCACCACTAATACACCACTAATACCACACCACCACTAGTACACCACTTCTACAACATCACAACTAGTACACCACTATTACTACCCCACAACTAGTACCTCACTACTACCACACAACAACTAGAACACCGCTACTACAACATCACAGCTTGAACACCACTACTTCCACACCACCAATAGTACACCACTACCACACCACAACAACTAGTACCCCACTGCCACACCACAACTAGTACACCACTAACAAACCACAACTAGTATACCACTACTATAACACAACAACTAGAACCCCACTAATACTACACCACCACTAGTACACCACTACTACCACACCTCAACCTGTTCACCACTACTAGCACACCACAACTACTACACCACTACTGCCTCACCACAACTAGTACACCACAAGTACACCAATGCTACCACACCACAACTAGTACACCACAACTAGTACACCACAACTAGTACACCACTACTACCACACCACAACTAGTACACCACTACTACCACACCACAACTACTACACCACTACTAGTACACCACTACTACCACACCACAACTAGTACACCACTACTACCACACCACAACTACTACACCACTACTATTACACGATCACTAATACACCACTACTACCACACCACAACTTGTAGACCACCACTACTACCAAACCAGAAATAGTACACCACCACCAGTACACCACTACTAGTACACCACTACTACCACACCTCAAATAGTGCACCACTACTATAACACCATAACTAGTACACCGCAACTGCCACACCACAATTAGTACATATTATAGTCTTGTGGTTTGGTTGGTGTTGTCGTCGTTGTTCCTCCTTTATGGACAACCCAACCCACAATTCAGTAGAGTGCTTATAACTCACTAGATCACACTAGGTGCTTCTGGCTCTTGGAGAGGGGCTCAACGTCACACGTTTAGGGGATGCGGCTCCAACACTTAGCCTCGTTGTCACGTGCACACACCCACTCGAGCCTCTGTGACTCCCCACTCTCTCCTTATGTGATATGATCCTCAATCCCCTTTAACGTACTAATCTTCCATCCTACCCTGTCCACAGCGGTTGTTCTTGGTTCTTTCTCTCTCTCTCTCTCTTCCTTTTCTTTTTCCTGGGAAGCCTCACTAGGACAAGGGCAAACACCAGCAAATTGGAATACATTTACTGGACAAAGCACATACACAATACATATAATAATAATGAATCCTATACTCTATACTATTACAATCAGGTTGCACTCCAACACCATCAGAACTCTATCATCAGCTTATCAAGTGGTATCCTATCTCCTGGTTCACCACCTGATGCTATCAACCTCCTCAAGTAGGTCAAGTCTACATACACTGTTCACAGGAGAATATATATTTTCATATATATATATATATATATATATATATATATATATATATATATATATATATATAATATATATTATATATATATATATATATATATAATATATTATACTTGAAGGAAAATCAGCATGTGAATGCAATAACATATATCAGTATAAATATTCCTTGATACACAACAATGATAAATCGATCACCCTATTAGTCCTAGAACACATACCAGTAGGTAATCCAGCCTACGACTGTAACTCTAAACTTCAGTATAAAACACTCCCTGACATAAGAATGCAAACAATCACTCACCTCTCACTGCGTCTTGCACACTAATGACAACCAAACACTATCAACTCCCTACAGGTAATCCACCAGAACTTCCCTTCCACCTCTGGTAGTTCACTACCCTGATATCTTCAGGTTTATCCGGGCTTAACTACCAGGATCCTCTGCAGCTCCTCCAGGCTGCTACCATGAAGTTTCATTGAGCAACTACGGTGCTTCACCCTTCTGCTAGGTTCCTCCACAGCTCTCTGGGCTGCTACACCATGAAGTTCCCTCGAGCAACTATGGTGCTTCACCACCTCTACAGAAGCACGTGACACTCCTCTTCAGTGCTTCTCCTCACAGCTCGAGGTCCTTTCCTCCACTACCTTGGAGTCTCATCAACTACTCCCTTTGTGCTGGCTTCAAAGTTCTCAGCAACTTCTTCCCCAAAGACAAACCTGCAACCCATCGACACTCCAATAAAAATGTTTCTCCTTTAACACATAAACAAAAATAATCACACAATATGTTTGCCTCCAACCTCTATCTGTCCTCTACATACTGTGAGAGTGGACTCCCCCGTTGGGCGGGTCCATGCTCCACCTCGCCCGGCGGGCCTCCACACTCCTCCGCTGCCCCTCAGTCAGTTGGCTCCAAGCAGTCAAAGGGAGAGGATGCGCTGCTCGTCCCTCCAGCTGTCTCTCTCATCTCCGTCCTCTTATTTAGGCTTCCTGCCTTACCAAAACATTTCTAACTCATCAATAAACATTGTTACTGTCGCTGGGCACACGACCAACTACAAGCAATCACTATGAACTGGCTTAAATCGTGCTTACCACAGATTGTCTCGTCGAGGGCGCTCCTCCCTCTGACGGAGCCTGGTCAGGGCGATTCCACAGCCCACGACAATGTCTCTGGACGACTTAATAAACTCTCCTCGTCGTCCAGGACTTGCGATCACAGCATTCCCAGCTCGATTCTACAGCTGGCACGTCTGAACACTTCTCTTCTCTTGGAGATATATCACTAAGGGTTCCTTTCTGATGGGAGCTCAAACGGAGCGCGGCTTTCCCCTGCGATGTCTGGCGCTCAAATGAGGTCAAAGTCCTCCAGAAGCCAGCCACACACCTCCAGCAAAATATCTACATCTCCTAACCAGTCATTTATCTGTTTTCTTCTTCACTGCCCATAATCTCAAATTGTTATTTAAATCCAACCAACTATTTTACATATGTGTTACCACCTCCACCTCCATATTTCCTGGACCTTCCAGTTAGGTCAGGCTTGCTGAATAACTCTCAAGGGGGGGAGACTCGTTTCTCCTGCAGGCTGAGATCATAACATACACCACAACTAGTACACCACTACTACCACACCACAACTAGTACCTTACTACTACCACACCACAAGTAGTACACCACTACTAATACACCCCAACTTGTACACCATCACTTCCACACCATAACTTGTACACCACTACTAATACACCCCAACTTGTACACCATCACTTCCACACCATAACTAGTACACCACTACTACACAACAATAACTAGTACCCCACAACCAGTACACCACTACCTCACCACAACTAGTACACCACAAGTGTTGTGTGATGATCAGGGCAGACAGTTGTAGGGTTCTCGAATTCTTCGAAGATGACTCACTTTGCATATTAATCTTGAACATTAAGTTGAATTGCTTAAATTATGATACTTATCATGTAAAATATAGTTGATGAATTCATTGTTTAAATTGTTTTTAACTTTGTCCCCTAGAGTTTTTCAGCTGAGATGAGAAAGCCTCTGTGGTTACTGGTTTCATGATTTTAATGAGTACATGATACAGATGGAACATACTAATAATGACCTCGTGATAACATCTTTGAAAATATTGTGATACAGAAAAATTTCATTCCTTGTCGTGTAGGTACGGACAAATGAATGGATGGTGGCAGCATTTCTTCTTCTACTATCTACTCCTCTACTTCTACTATCTACTTCTACCTATCTAATCCTCCCCTTCCACCCCACTCCAAATTCTCCCTTTCAACTGACGACCCTCCACGCTCCTTCCACCTCTCTACCTCTCTCACCTCAAACCCTCATTAATTACATCATTATTCATCTCTTTCCTTTCATTTCTCTTTTACGTTTGTGGAGGTAAATGTGTTCTAGAGTTCTCTAGAGTTTTGGGTAGCTGAGCAGGTTTCGGCGCCTTGTAGTCAGTTCACCTAGATAGTCAAATACCTAGGTTACAAGGTGTTATATGAATGAGGCTGCCGTAGGAACTCTGGGGGTGGTCTGGAATAGTAAGCTAAATGATGGCTGGGTAACGGACAATAGAGAGCTGTTTCCCCCGACCTCCTATGTTAACTGGGGGGTGGAATTATAGACTAGAGAGAGCAATTTTCCCCACCACCCGTAACACTACTACAACACCACATCTAGTACTCCACTACTAGTACACCACTAACTACACCACAACTTGTAGACCACCACTAGTAAACCACTACCACCAAACCTGAAATAGTACACCACCACTAGTACACCACTACTAGAACACCACCACCACCACACCACAACTAGTACACCACTACCATCACACCACAACTAGTACACCACAACTGTCACACCACAACTAGTACACCACCACTAGTACAGCACAACTACCACAGCACAACTAGTACAACACTATTACCACACCACAACTAGTACCCCACTACTACCACACCACAACTAGTACACCACTACTACCACATCAGAACTAGTACACCACTACTACCACACTACAACTAGTACACCACTACTACCACACCAGAACTAGTACACCACTACTACCACACCACAACTAGTACACCACTACTACCACACACAATCGTACACCACTACTACCACACCACAACTAGTACACCACTTCTACCACACCACAACAAGTACACCACAACAACGAAACCACAACTAGTACACCACTACTACCACACCACAACTAGTACACCAATACTACCACGCCAAAACTAGTACACCACTACTACCACACCACCACTAGTACACCAATACTACCACACCACAACTAGTATAATACTACTTCTACACCACAACTGGTACACAGCTACTACCACACCACAACTAGTACACCACTACTTCCCCACCACAACTAGTACCCAACTTATTGAACATCACCACTAGTACCCAACTTATTCAACATCACCACTAGTACACCACTACTAATACAACAAGTACCCCACTACTATCACACCATCACTACTACACCACTAATAACACACCACCACTAGTACACCACTAATACCACACCACCACTAGTACACTACTACCACATCACAACTAGTACACCACTACTACACTACAACTAGTACCTCACTATTACCACACAACAACTAGAACACCGCTACTACAACATCACAGCTAAAACACCACTACTTCCACACCACCAATAGTACACTACTACACACACCACAACAATTAGTACCCCACAACCACACCACAATTAGTACACCACTAACACACCACAACTAGTACACCACTACTATAACACAACAACTAGTCCCCCACTACTACCACACCACCACTAGTACACCACTCCTTCCACACCTGAATCAGTACACCACTACTACCACACTACAACTAGTACACCACTACTGCCACATCACAACTAGTACACCACCACAAGTACACCACTACTACCACACCACAACTACCACACCACAACTAGTACACCACTACTAAAACACTACAACTAGTACTCCACTACTAGTACACCACTACAACCACACCACAACTAGTACACCACTACTACCACACCACAACTACTACACCATTACTATTACGTGATGACTAGTACACCACTACTACAACACCACAACTTGTAGACTACCACTACTACCAAACCAGAACTAGTACACCACCACTAGTACACCACTACTGCCACACCACAACTAGTACACCACTACTATCACACCACAACTAGTACACCGCAACTGCCACACCACAGTTTGTACACCACAACTAGTACATCACTACTACCACACCACAACTATTACATCACTACTACCACACTACAACTAGTACCTTACTACTGCCACACCACAACTAGTACACCACTACTACCACCCACAACTAGTACACCACTACCACACTACAACTAGAACACCACTACTTCCACACCACAACAAGTACACCACTACTACCACACCACAACTAGTACACTACTACTACCACACCACAACTAATACACCACTACAACGACACCACAACTAGTAAACCATTACTACCACACCACAACTAGTACACCACTACTACCACACCACATCAAGTACACCACTACTACCACACCACCATTAGTACACCAATAATACCACACCACAACTAGTATACTACTACTACTAAACCACAACTAGTACACCACTACTACCACACCACATCTAGTACACCACTACAGTAGTGTAATATGTTACTAGAGCGACGCACGCCATCTGGCCGGGTGGGACTCCCGTGACTAGAGCGACGCGCGCCATCTGGTCGGGTGCGACCCCTGCGACTACGACCCCGCGCACCATCTGGCCAGGTGGAGCGCAAGGTTTTGGGGGATTTTCCCGGAAGTTTGGCGTGTGAGCGTCCGGTGTTTGGGTATGCGGTCAGGAAAGATGGGAGGTCATGTTGTAAGGGGTGTAGGAGAGTATGTGTGGTATGTGGTAGAGTAAGAAATACGAGGATATGAGTGGAATATGTGGAAAGAGTAGTTAAATATGTATGTGTGTTTGCCGTAGACTTAATCCTGTGTGTAGATAATAGTTTTGATGATAGTAAGTAAAGCTATGTAGAGGCTGAGTGTAGGTGTGAGGGGTCCCAACATAGACGGATATGTTGTTTGGGGTGGGGGAGGGGTGGGGAGGGGTGAGGGAAGGGTGAGGGGAGCTTCCCCTCGGCGTGAGAGTGCTTAGGGCCATTTGTGGTTTGTGGTTTTTGACGGGCATTATTCTTTCCTTCGAGAGAGCAGAGTCCAGGAGGAGATGAGAGCTGCAGCAGGAGGGATGTGGTCCATTTACCCTAAATCGTTTTTTCATGTCTATTTTCTTCGAGTTATGCAGCTGTGTTTGGTTCCCCCGGTGTGAGAGTGCTTAGGGTCATTTGTGTTTTTTTTTAACATCCATTATTTTCTTGGAGCTATGCACACAGCCGGAAGTGAGAGAGGAAGAGGGTAGGAGAAGCAGAGTCCAGCAGGAGGGAAGTGGACCATTTACCCGCAATCGTTTTTTCAAGTCTATTTTCTTCGAGTTATGCAGCTGTGTTTGGTGATGATCCATGAGGGTAATAGTTCGGCCATACATGGTAGGAAGTGTGGAGGAGGAGGAGGATGAGGATGAGAAAGAGAGAGCAGTCACTCTTAAGTTGTGAATGAGATGAGGTAACAGTTGGTGGAGAAGGTCTGTTTTATGTAACTATGCATGGTAGTGTACAGGTGACAGACCTGGACGGATGTGAACCATTACCCACTTACCCTTAAGCGTTTTTCAAAGTCCGCAGAGGGGTGTGTGTGTGTACTGCCCACTGGTCAGAGGGTAATTGAAGAGCATTTCCAAGTAGCTGGTTATATCTTCCCCTCACAGAGGGTACGCAATGACTGCCATTACTTCCTCAGACACGGGCGGAAGTGGCCGGGTATCCATTACCCACTGCGTTTCGTTAAGGAAAGGGAGATGTAGCTACTGTCAGCGACTCCGTCTGTTCCACTTACCACCCCCCTCTCACTGGGGAAGTGACGGCAATGGGGTGTACCATCTCTCTCTCTCTCTCTCTCTCCCTTAGGTGAGCAATGTTCCCCACATACAAAGTAAACATATATAAGACATGCGGAAAAACATAGTTTTGATACTATTATTAAATTGACTTGTTCATTATCCTCGAGTTCAATACACACACACACTCTCTCTCGCTCTCTCCCTTAGGTGAGCAATGTTCCCCACATACAAAGTAAACATATATAAGACAATGCGGAAAAACATAGTTTTGATACTATTATTAAATTGACTTGTTCATTATCCTCGAGTTTAACACACACTCTCTTTCTCTCTAAGACCTACGTTATCCAATGTAAACAGACCGGATGAGACGATAGTGAAATAGCTCTGGGTTATATCTGTTTTCAGTTCTTATAACATTTGAAAATGTATGTGTGGTTACTCATTCCGTCTCGTTAGGATCTGACCTTGTGTCTTTCCATAGCGCGAGTTTTCACTCATTATCAGCCATTAGTGATCGTTCGATCCAGCAGAAAAAAAAACAGAGACTGCTGACTGTGTGACAGTTTCAGCCCTCTGTAACGTAACGTAACGTAACGTGGAAATCATCATCATCATCTTTCTGTCTGATGTCCAAATAACATTTTTTGTAAATTTAATTTTAAACAAAGGTGAGCCACCAGTCCACGAACTAAGAGGGAGAGGTGTTCACCACACCTACAAATTCTAATATATTTTTTTGTTAACTGCGTGATCACAACATATACCTCCTGATCTCTTGTTCTACCTCACACTAGACAATAAACACAATTTCGGTCATTTCTTGACTAAAATAGCACTCCGAAAACATCTTTGCCCTTTTTTATTTTAAAATTGTTAGCTCTAGTTATGACTGTTTTAGCAGTCTATCTGATAGAAAAAAACAGAGACTAGTGTTAGCATAATAGGTGAAAAATAGTTGATCATTCTCTTATTACGTTTTATTCAATAACTGGTAGACATAACATAAGTCACATATTTATCTTCGTAAAACATAATAACTGACAGACATAACACACAGCATAATGCAGTCACATGGTGTTAGCATAATAGGTGAAAAATAGTTTATCATTCTCTTATTACCTTTTATTCAATAACTGGTAGACATAACACATCATAATGTAACCACATGAGATAACATAACATATCACATTGTCATAATGCAGTTACATGACTACTAATTATCAGCGGAGTTTCAAAAAGTTTTTTTTAGCTTTAGGCTTAGATTTTAGATTTTTTTTAGGTTTTTCTATGTCAGACGATTATCACTTCGTTTAATCTGTCGTTTGGGTGGGGGAGGTGCTATTATTTCATGCTCAACCTCGGTATCACTGTCACTGGTGGTATCAATATAGCTGGATCTATTAAGATCGTCCCCAACTCGTATCCTTCGCAGAGGGGTAAAGTTTTCGTCATCATTATCACCGTCTGAGTCATGGTGTTACACTCATCACGACCTCTAGCCCGAGATGTGGCTTTGTGTGAACTTAGTTTAGAGTTGTGGGTTGTGGAGGAGGAGGGGTGTGAACTGGGTTTAGGGTCAAGGTTTGTAGACGTTCCTTGGAGTGAACTAAGTTGGGGGTTGAGGAAAATATTCATATCAATATCTGTAAGCAATCCCCGTTGTTGGCTATCTGTAAGCATTATACGCTCATCCAGTAAGGCTTCTACATTCAAATCATTTTCGGTCTGAGTAGCGGGGTTATCCTCTGAGAGAGAAATAGCGGCAAACACCGCATCATCAAGACCTTCACTCATAGTCAAGTGATCTGGATACTCACCCCGCTGTGAAATATCCACACTCATTCTTGCAACTTCTTCTTCAGTTCTATTATTGCTAGTAGTACTACTAGTAGTAGTGTCACTACCTACTCTACACCCCCAGTTAAAAGGCTGGGGACAGCACCTCTTCAACGGTATTCATAAAATATAATGAGTTATTCCCCCTCTGATCAGCAGTCGGGCCAGCGAGTACACAATGAGGGATGGTGTTACTACTACTTCTATCACCACGATCTCCATCAGCAGGAGCAGTAGCGAGTGTGGTAGTGGTGTGTGTAGGGAGACAAGCATTTGTGGTGCGTGTGACACCAGCAGGGGTGACACCAGCCGCGCCCTGGTCGCTACGGTCACCAGCACCAACGTGGGAGGGGGGGCTATCACCGTAGCTGACTGGAGTAGGTGGGGAGGACACAACCACCTCCCTGGTGTTTATGTGTATGTGTGTGTTTCCCAAGAATATGAAAATATTCCCTCTGAAGGTGGTGCTGCTGCTGCTGCTCACACCGCGGCTGCTAGCTTTCTCCAGGTAATCTAAAAAAAAAGTTTACATTACTAGCATAACACACACACACACACACACACACTCACTCTTCCCATTATTGTTATTATTTGTTACTACTACATCAACATTAGCAAACAACAACAAGAAGCATCTTAGCACAATATAACTCGTCAGAATCAAATTGTTCAATGTCAACCAATATTATTTGACTAGTTGTATATGAAAAGTGCTTTAATTGTCCCAAGTTTCAGTACTGCAGCATAAATAGAAAGGGAGATTTTTTTGTTTTTGTTTTTTCTCAACGTTTTTTACACATTTTCAAGTCCACACTTCAGAACACACATTTCAGATATAATTATTCTGTGACACTTTTCTGACACATTAGCATATAATAAAGGACCTTGAGATATAGAATTTCCAAAACATCTTTAGTTTTCCTAATACAAATGTTCAAAGTTCCCAAATTTTTTTTTGCAAATATGGCATGTTTATTGCTATTATAAAGCAATAAATAAACTTAGAGAAAAATGAAAACTCTCAAATGTAGAGACCTGTCCTCCACATATACTGTGTAAGTTTCATGTAAATTTAATAAAAAATGAATCAGTTTTGTAAACGTTTGTGTCAATTGAAAAAAAAACAGAAATGAATGAAGTCTAAGGTTCTAAAATCTGTGGCTGAGGTTGACATCAACCAATTTTCTCCAAAATTGGCGTCCTTGCAGATACTTACGTACAGTCAGGAGTGTAAGTTTGATGCAAATCGCCCGAAAAAAAATTAAAAAAAAAAAATTTTTTTTTTTTCTTAAATTTTTTTTCAATTAAACTAATTATAATATTTGTTTAATATATACTATTGTGATAGCAAAGAGTCATAGCTATGATTTCAGTTGACACTTTTGATTGATAATCGATTTTGACCATTTTGGCATAATTTTCACAACTACTTCAATATTTTTTTCTCCCTTCCTATTTATGCTACGATGCTGAAACTTGGACCAAATGAAACACGTTTCATATAGAACTGTCAAAAAAGTTTGATTGAAATCTACGAGTTTTCATTTGTTGCATTTTTAGGGCAAATTGGGAACTGACGCCCCCTTAAGGGAAACATACCACGTATTATTGCCAGGGCTTGACCTAAGCGCTCATCACCATCTGAGTGAGGAGAGGCTACACCGGCAGCAGCAGCAGCAGAGGCTCGTGTGGACATCTTGGATTGGTGGGTGGGTGGATGGAGTGTTTACCCTACCAGGTCAGGGGCGAGCTATATACCCCCTTTCAAGAGGGTGCCTCCTTACCACACACCTCCACCTCCCACAGCGTTAATATAATAATAAAAATAATTAATAAGGATAATATAAAAGAATCAACTTTAGATTTGTTTATTAAGAGATAATAGGAAGAAGTAGATGTACTACATCTCCTCGACATACAGGACATTTGTCACATCTTGTTACACAATCCAAACATATTACCATATGCCTACACGGAATGAGAACAGTGTTTATTTCTTGAGTGAAGCACACCTTGCAATAAAACCTACCTACACCAGGCATTGCATTTCTTCCGCAACAACAACATCCACACGTTCATCTACCTCCACTACTGGGGAACTGGGCAGGGGAAAATAACACCTTGGGACGATAATACTTTAAGGGAGATTCAGCTACCGCATCTGTGTCCTCACTTTCATCCACTCGATCTAAAAACCATAACAACACCTCTTCACAGTTAGATTCGCCAAGGAGAGGTAATATCCTTTTTAATCTTGAGTTATTCTCTTAGCGCAGCTCGCAGGGCGATGTATGGAAATCTCACTGTAGCAGCGAGTCCATTGAAATAATCAAGTCCATGCAGGAGCGTGTTAATCAGTGTTTGTCAATGGGTTTTGTCAGTCGAGGAGGGGAGAAAGGGACCGCATTTTTAATGAAAGCTCGATCCTTCTTCAAGTTTAAGTAGATGCAGTCGGGGTAATAACGAGCGTGGAGCGTCCAGGGTCGTCCGAAGGTATGAAGTTAACAAGTCCACCACCACAATAAAAGCATCATATATGGTCTCCAACTCCTAATTAAATTAAAAGTTAACAAGTCCACCACCACAATAAAAGCATCATATATGGTCTCAACTCCTAAGAAAAAAGAAAAAATATAAATATTTTATTTATAAATAAATAAATAAATAAATGAGAAAGTAAATACTAGAACGTCT
>NC_091203.1:241566-274066 GCF_040958095.1 Procambarus clarkii
ACGCCTTAATCCACTTGACCATCACGACCGGACATAATGAGGTGATAGCCGAGGCTATATGAACCACCCCACCGCCGGCACTCGGATAGTTATCTTGGGCATAGCATTTTACCAAATCACCTCATTCTTTGGGGCAACACGTGAGGAACACAAATGCGAACAAGCCTGAATGGTCCCCAGGACATATGCAACTGAAAACTCACACCCCAGAAGTGACTCGAACCCATACTCCCAGAAGCAACGCATCTGGTATGTACAAGACGCCTTAATCCACTTGACCATCACGACCGGACATAATGAGGTGATAGCCGAGGCTATATGAACCACCCCACCGCCGGCACTCGGATAGTTATCTTGGGCATAGCATTTTACCAAATCACCTCATTCTTTGGGGCAACACGTGAGGAACACAAATGCGAACAAGCCTGAATGGTCCCCAGGACATATGCAACTGAAAACTCACACCCCAGAAGTGACTCGAACCCATACTCCCAGAAGCAACGCATCTGGTATGTACAAGACGCCTTAATCCACTTGACCATCACGACCGGACATAATGAGGTGATAGCCGAGGCTATATGAACCACCCCACCGCCGGCACTCGGATAGTTATCTTGGGCATAGCATTTTACCAAATCACCTCATTCTTTGGGGCAACACGTGAGGAACACAAATGCGAACAAGCCTGAATGGTCCCCAGGACATATGCAACTGAAAACTCACACCCCAGAATGAGGTGATTTGGTAAAATGCTATGCCCAAGATAACTATCCGAGTGCCATTGTCACATTCTTAATCACGTGTTTATTTTCGTGATATACACACATATATATATATTATATATATATTGGTAGCAGTCTTTCCTGTAGACATATTTTATTAAATATGACCGAAAAAGTAAGATTAATAATTCTAACACGAATTTTCTCAATCTTTCGTACATTATGCTTCACTGTTGGAGGTAAATCAAAAATCACTTCTCCAAAATTCATTTTTATTTCTAGTCTGACGCGACACGGGCGCGTTTCGTAAAACTTATTACATTTTCAAAGACTTCACAAATACACAACTGATTAGAACTTGCGTTTCCCTGATTTTATATCTACATTTGAGTGAGGTGGGAAGGGTGATGTGGCATTACATTTGAGTGAGGTGGGAAGGATGATGTGGCATTAGAGGATATTAATAGGGTATTAAAAGTATCAACACAAGACAGAACACGAAACAATGGATATTGAATAGAAGTGTTTGTAGAAAGCCTATTGGTCCATATTTCTTGATGCTTCTATATTGGAGCGGAGTCTTGAGGTGGGTAGAATATAGTTGTGCAATAATTGGCTGTTGATTGCTGGTGTTGACTTCTTGATGTGTAGTGCCTCGCAAACGTCAAGCCGCCTGCTATCGCTGTATCTATCGATGATTTCTGTGTTGTTTACTAGGATTTCTCTGGCGATGGTTTGGTTATGGGAAGAGATTATATGTTCCTTAATGGAGCCCTGTTGTTTATGCATCGTTAAACGCCTAGAAAGAGATGTTGTTGTCTTGCCTATATACTGGGTTTTTTGGAGCTTACAGTCCCCAAGTGGGCATTTGAAGGCATAGACGACGTTAGTCTCTTTTAAAGCGTTCTGTTTCGTGTCTGGAGAGTTTCTCATGAGTAGGCTGGCCGTTTTTCTGGTTTTATAGTAAATCGTCAGTTGTATCCTCTGATTTTTGTCTGTAGGGATAACGTTTCTATTAACAATATCTTTCAGGACCCTTTCCTCTGTTTTATGAGCTGTGGAAAAGAAGTTCCTGTAAAATAGTCTAATAGGGGGTATAGGTGTTGTGTTAGTTGTCTCTTCGGAGGTTGCATGGCTTTTCACTTTCCTTCTTATGATGTCTTCGATGAAACCATTGGAGAAACCGTTATTGACTAGAACCTGCCTTACCCTACAGAGTTCTTCGTCGACTTGCTTCCATTCTGAGCTGTGGCTGAGAGCACGGTCGACGTATGCGTTAACAACACTCCTCTTGTACCTGTCAGGGCAGTCGCTGTTGGCATTTAGGCACATTCCTATGTTTGTTTCCTTTGTGTAGACTGCAGTGTGGAAACCTCCGCCCTTTTCCATGACTGTTACATCTAGAAAAGGCAGCTTCCCATCCTTTTCCGTCTCGTAAGTGAAACGCAGCACGGAACCCTGCTCAAATGCCTCCTTCAGCTCCTGCAGATGTCTGACATCAGGTACCTGTGTAAAAATGTCGTCAACATACCTGCAGTATATGGCCGGTTTCAAGTTCATGTCGACTAAGACTTTTTGCTCGATGGTACCCATGTAGAAGTTTGCAAACAGGACACCTAGGGGAGAACCCATAGCGACCCCATCTACTTGCTTATACATGTGCCCATCCGGGCTCAAGAAGGGTGCCTCTTTAGTACAAGCTTGGAGTAGTTTCCTCAGAATACTTTCTGGCATGTCAAGAGGAGCACAGGCTGGATCACGATACACTCTGTCGGCTATCATTCCGATTGTCTCGTCCACAGGTACGTTGGTAAACAGCGATTCTACGTCCAACGAGGCTCTTATCCCTGTGGCCCGTGCGCCCCGCAGTAAGTCCACAAATTCCTTTGGAGACTTCAGGCTGAAGGCGCAAGGAACATAAGGAGTCAGCAGGCCGTTGAGTCGCTTCGCCAATCTGTACGTGGGTGTGGGTATCTGGCTAATGATTGGCCGAAGTGGGTTTCCAGGCTTGTGCGTCTTGACATTTCCATACGCATATCCAGGTTTATATTCCCCAATGATCTTTGGCAGGTGGAGTCCGGATTTCTTGGCGTTCACAGTTTCGATCAGTTTGTTGACCTTTGCTTTTAATTCGGCTGTAGTGTCCTTCGTTACCCTTTGGAACTTAGTTTGGTCAGAGAGTATGATGTTCATTTTCGCCAGATATTCGTCTTTTTTAAGAATGACATATATTGGCGACTTGTCACCTCTCCTGACAACTATCTCCTTGTTCTCACGAAGGCTTTTAGCTGCCGCTCTAAGCTCGGGGGACAGTATGGTGCTTCTGTAGTTGCCTCGATTCTTTCCTCCTTCTGCAATAACAAGCAGAACTTATCTTTAGCAGAACTTATCAGATAGAACTTATCAAGCAGAACTTCTGCTTAACAAGCAGAATTAAGGCGTCTTGTACATACCAGTTGCGTTGCTCCTGGGAGTATGGGTTCGAGTCACTCTGGGGTGTGAGTTTTCAGTTGCATATTGTCCTGGGGACCATTCAGGCTTGTTCGCATTTGTGTTCCTCACGTGTGCCCCAAAGAATGAGGTGATTTGGTAAAATGCTATGCCCAAGATTACTATCCGAGTGCCGGCGGTGGGGTGGTTCAAATAGCCTCGGCTATCACCTCATTTTGTCCGGTCGTGATGGTCAAGTGGATTAAGGCGTCTTGTACATACCAGTTGCGTTGCTCCTGGGAGTATGGGTTCGAGTCACTTCTGGGGTGTGAGTTTTCAGTTGCATATTGTCCTGGGGACCATTCAGGCTTGTTCGCATTTGTGTTCCTCACGTGTGCCCCAAAGAATGAGGTGATTTGGTAAAATGCTATGCCCAAGATTACTATCCGAGTGCCGGCGGTGGGGTGGTTCAAATAGCCTCGGCTATCACCTCATTTTGTCCGGTCGTGATGGTCAAGTGGATTAAGGCGTCTTGTACATACCAGTTGCGTTGCTCCTGGGAGTATGGGTTCGAGTCACTTCTGGGGTGTGAGTTTTCAGTTGCATATTGTCCTGGGGACCATTCAGGCTTGTTCGCATATATATATATATATATATATATATATATATATATATATATATATATATATATATATATATATATATATATATATTTATATATATATATATTTATATATATATATATATATATATATATATATATATATATATATATATATATATATATATATATATATATATATATATATATATATATATATATATATATATATATATATTATATATATATATATATAATATATATATATATATATATATATATATATATATATATATATATATATATATATATATATATTATATATATATATATATATATATATATATATATATATATATATATATATATATATATATATATATATATATATATATATATATATATATATATATATATATATATATATATATATATATATATATATATATATATATACCATTTTTCCCTGCTTGCAATTAATAATAAAAAAATAATATTATACTCTGTGTTTATCTTTCCACTTTAACAAACAGTTGAGTGCGTTTATAGATGTAATAGAGGAATGAAAAGAGTAAATGGTAACTCTATACTGTATATAATTCTTACATCCGCAAACTTGCGTTTAATAACTGACGAGATGTGTTCAAGGTATATGCTTCAAAAGCTATCCAGTCTTAAAAACTGCAAAGTAGGTGATTATTTGGCAACGGATGAGTTCCATCCTGGTGACTGTATAGTGAATGATATTCCTTCAATTCACACCCATTCCGGAGGAATGTCTTGCGAGATCTGGGAAATGTATCCTTATACACGACTACAGCGTGCGATCCAACCATTAAGTAACTATGTGGTGGTGGCTCATCGCGTCAAAGTAGGAGGAGCTGTCTGTCTTTTCTCCTTCTCCCTCACCAGAAAGACTACCACATGTTATAGCTATTGTGACCCGGTATAGCGCAGGACCGCAAATAGAAAGTAACGCTGTTAGCAAAAAAATTCTATTAGAGCAGTGTGGGAAGGATACAGATTGTATAATGGAGGGTCTCCACAACGATACTAAGATGAAGAGATGATGGAGCTTTAAACTATGCATTAATCAAATTTTAAGCATGACGAAGCGACATAATTCAATCAAGCGCGTCAAAATTCCTTATGGGTTGGGAATGATTGACAGTGATGACTTGAATCCAGATGAAAAGCTTGAATGGGAGGTCAACTACTACTCAGCTCTGGCTCACTTAGCCATGGTGTTAAAGAAACATGGAAAACAACTCATAATAGTTGAAAAAAAAAATGACAAGATAAATATGTAAGTGTCTACCAGTTATTGAATAAAACGTAATAAGAGAATGATCAACTATTTTTCACCTATTATGCTAACACCGTGTGACTGCATTATGCTGTGTGTTATGTCTGCCAGTTATTATGTTTTACCAAGATAAATATGTGACTTATGTTATGTCTACCAGTTATTGAATAAAACGTAATAAGAGAAAGACCAACTATTTTTCACCTATTATGCTAACACCATGTGACTGCATTATGCTGTGTACTCACCTAGTTGTGTTTGCGGGGGTTGAGCTCTGGCTCTTTGGTCCCGCTTCTCAACCATCAATCAACAGGTGTACAGATTCCTGAGCCTATCGGGCTCTGTCATATCTACACTTGAAACTGTGTATGGAGTCAGCCTCCACCACATCACTTCCTAATGCATTCCATTTGTCAACCACTCTGACACTAAAAAAGTTCTTTCTAATATCTCTGTGGCTCATTTGGGGACTCAGTTTCCACCTGTGTCCCTTGTGCATGTTCCCCTTGTGTTAAATAGACTGTCTTTATCTACCCTATCAATCCCCTTCAGAATCTTGAATGTGGTGATCATGTCCCCCCTAACTCTTCTGTCTTCCAGCGAAGTGAGGTTTAATTCCTCGTAGCTCATACCTCTCAGCTCGGGTACTAGTCTGGTGGCAAACCTTTGAACCTTTTCCAGTTTAGTCTCATCCTTGACTAGATATGGACTCCATGCTGGGGCTGCATACTCCAGGATTGGCCTGACATATGTGGTATACAAAGTTCTGAATGATTCTTTACACAAGTTTCTGAATGCCGTTCGTATGTTGGCCAGCCTGGCATATGCCGCTGATGTTATCTGCTTGATATGTGCTGCAGGAGACAGGTCTGGCGTGATATCAACCCCCAAGTCTTTTCCTTCTCTGACTCCTGAAGAATTTCCTTTGAAAAATTTGAAGAAATTTTGTGTGTGTGTGTGTGTTATGTCTGCCAGTTATTATGTTTTACCAAGATAAATATGTGACTTATGGTATGTATACCAGTTATTGAATAAAACGTAATAAGAGAAAGATCAACTATTTTTCACCTATTATGCTAACACTAGTCTCTGTTTTTTTTCTATCAGATAGACTGCTAAAACAGTCATAACTAGAGCTAACAATTTTAAAATAAAAAAGGGTAAAGAGGTTTTCGGAGTGCTATTTTAGTCAAGAAATGACACAAAATTGTGTTTATTGTCTAGTGTGAGGTAGAACAAGAGATCAGGAGGTATATGTTGTGATCACGCAGTTAACAAAACAATATATTAGAATTTGTAGGTGTGGTGAACACCTCTCCCCTCTTAGTTCGTGGACTGGTGGCTCACCGTTGTTTAAAATTAAATTTACAAAAAATGTTATTTGGACATTAAACAGAAAGATGATGATGATGATGATGATTTCCACGTTACGTTATGTTACGTTACAGAGGGCTGAAACTGTCAGACAGTCACTGTTTTTTCTACTGGATCGAACGATCACTAATGGCTGATGGTGAGTGAAAACTCACGCTATGGAAAGACACAAGGTCAGACCCTAACAAGACGGGATAAGTAACCACGCATACATTTTCAAATGTTATAAGAACTGAAAACAGACATAACCCAGAGCTATTTCACTATCGTCTCATCCGGTCTGTTTACATTGGATAATGTAGGTCTTAGAGAGAAAGAGAGTGTGTGTTGAACTCGAGGATAATGAACAAGTCAATTTAATAATAGTATCAAAACTATATTTTTCTGCATTGTCTTAAATATGTTTACTTTGTATGTGGGGAACATTACTCACCTAAGGGAGAAAGAGAGTGTGTGTGTGTGTGTGTTGAACTCGAGGATAATGAACAAGTCAATTTAATAATAGTATCAAAACTATGTTTTCCGCATTGTCTTATATGTTTACTTTGTATGTGGGAACATTGCTCACCTAAGGGAGAGATCGAGAGAGTGTGTGTGTGTGTGTGTGTTGAACTCGAGGATAATGAACAAGTCAATTTAATAATAGTATTAAAACTATGTTTTTCCGCATTGTCTTATATATGTTTACTTTGTATGTGGGGAACATTGCTCACCTAAGGGAGAGAGAGAGAGAGAGAGGAGAGAGAGAGAGAGAGAGAGAGAGAGTGAGAGAGAGAGAGAGAGAGAGAGAGAGAGAGAGAGAGAGAGAGAGAGAGAGGAGAGAGATGAGAGAGAGAGAGAGAGAGAGGAGAGAGAGAGAGAGAGAGAGATGAGAGAGAGAGGAGAGAGAGAGAGAGAGAGAGAGAGGAGAGAGAGAGAGGAGAGAGAAGAGAGAGAGAGAGGAGAGAGAGAGAGAGAGAGAGAAGAGAGAGAGAGAGAGAGAGAGAGAGAGAGAGAGACTGAGAGAGAGAGAGAGAGAGAGCGAGAGAGAGAGAGAGAGAGAAAGAGATGGTACACCCCATTGCCGTCACTCCCCCAGTGAGAGGGGGGTGGTAAGTGGAACAGACGGAGTCGCTGACCGTAGCTACATCTCCCTTTCCTTAACGAAACGCAGTGGGTAATGGATACCCGGCCACTTCCGCCCGTGTCTGAGGAAGTAATGGCAGTAATTGCGTACCCTCTGGGAGGGGAAGATATAACCAGCTACTTGGAAATGCTCTTCAGTTACCCTCTGAACAGTGGGCAGTACACCCACACACCCCTCTGCGGACTTTGAAAAACGCTTAAGGGTAAGTGGGTAATGGTTCTCATCCGTCCAGGTCTGTCACCTATACACTACCATGCATTGTTACATAAAACAGACCTTCTCCACCAACTGTTGCCTCATCTCATTCACATCTTAAGAGTGACTGCTCTCTCTTTCTCATCCTCATCCTCCTCCTCCACACTTCCTACCATGTATGGCCGAACTATTACCCTCATGGATCATCACCAAACACAGCTGCATAACTCGAAGAAAATAGACTTGAAAAAACGATTACGGGTAAATAGTCCACATCCCTCCTGCTGGACTCTGCTCTCTCCTACCCTCCTCCTCTCTCACTTCCGGCTGTGTGCATAGCTCCAAGAAAATAATGGATGTCAAAAAAAAAACACAAATGACCCTAAGCACTCTCACACCGGGGGAACCAAACACAGCTGCATAACTCGAAGTAAATAGACATGAAAAAACGATTAATGGTAAATGGACCACATCCCTCCTGCTGCAGCTCTCATCTCCTCCTGGACTCTGCTCTCTCGAAGGAAAGAATAATGCCCGTCAAAAACCACAAACAACAAATGGCCCTAAGCACTCTCACGCCGAGGGGAAGCTCCCCTCACCCTTCACTCACTCCTCCCCACCCCTCCCCCGCCCCAAACAACATATCCGCTTATGTTGGGACCCCTCACACCTACACTCAGCCTCTACATAGCTTTACTTACTATCATCAAAACTATTATCTACACACAGGATTAAATCTACGGCAAACACACATACATATTTAACTATTCTTTCCACAAATTCCACTCAAATCCTCGTATTTCTTACTCTACCACATACCACACATACTCTCCTACACCCCCAACAACATGACCTCCCATCTTTCCTGACCGCATACCACAACACCGGATGCTCACACGCGTCCGACACACGCCAAATTTCCGAGAAAATCAACCAAAACCTGTTGCGCTCCACCTGGCCAGATAGTGCGCGCGGTCGTAGTCGCAGGGGTCCCACCAGACCAGATGGCGCACGTCGCTCTAGTTGCGGGGGTTCCACCCGGCCAGATGGCGCGCGGACGCTTTAGTCACATATTACACTACTCACTACTACCACACCACCACTAGTACACCAATAATATCACACCACAACTAGTATACTACTACTACTACACCACACTAGTACACAACTACTACCACACCACAACTAGTACACCACTACAACGAAACCACAACTAGTACACCACTACTACCACACCACAAATAGCACACCACTACTACCCCACCACAACTAGTACCCAACTAATTCAACACCACCACTAGTACACCACTACTACTACAACAAGTACCCCACTACTATCACACCATCACCACTACACCACTAATAACACACCACCACTAGTACACCACTAATACCACACCACCACTAGTACACCACTACTACCATATCACAACTAGTACACCACTACTACAACTACACCACATCTAGTACCTCACTACTACCACACAACAACTAGAACACCGCTACTACAGCATCACAGCTAAAACACCACTACTGCCACACCACCAATAGTACACCACTACCACACCACAACAATTAGTACCCCAAAACCACACCACAATTGGTATACCACTAACACACCACAACTATTACACCACTACTATGACACAACAACTAGTACCCAACTACTACCACACAACCACTAGTACACCACTTCTACCACACCTGAATCAGTACACCACTACTTCCACACTACAACTAGTTCACCACCACAAGTACACCACTACTATCACACCACAACTAGTACTAAACTACTAAAACACCACAAGTAGTACTCCACTTCTAGTACACCACTACAACCACACCACAACTAGTACACCACTACTACCACACCACAACTACTACACCTCTACTATTACTCGATGACTAGTACACTACTACTACAACACCACAACTTGTGGACCACCACTAGTACACCACTACTAGTACACCACTACTACCACACTACAACTAGTACCCCACTACTATCACACCACAACTAGTACACCGCAACTGCCACACCACCGTTAGTAAACCACAACTAGTACATCACTAATACCACACAGCAACTAGTACATCACTACTACTTCCACACCACAACTAGTACCTTACTACTACCACACCACAACTAGTACTCCACTACTACCACACCACAACTAGTACACCACTTCTACCACATTACAACTAGTACACCACTACCACACTACAACTAGTACACCACTACTTCCACACCACAACAAGCACAACACTGCTACCACACCACAACTAGTACACCACTACTACCACACCACAACTAGTATAATACTACTTCTACACCACAACTAGTACACCACTACTACCACACCACAACTAGTACACCACTACAAGTACAACACTACAACCACACCACAACTAGTACACCACTACTACCACAACTCAACTAATACACCACTACAACGACACCACAACTAGTAAACCATTACTACCACACCACTAGAACGAAACCACAACTAGTTCACCACTACAACGAAACCACAACTAGTTCACCACTACTACTACACCACAACTAGTACACCACTACTACCACACCACCACTAGTACACCAATACTACCACACCACAACTAGTATAATACTACTTCTACACCACAACTAGTACACCACTACTACCACAACAAGTACCCCACTACTATCACACCATCACTACTACACCACTAATAACACACCACCACTAGTACACCACTACTACCACATCACAACTAGTACACCACAACTACTACACCACAACTAGTACCTCACTACTACCACACAACAACTAGAACACCGCTACTACAACATCACAGCTAAAACACCACTACTTCCACACCACCAATAGTACACCACTACCACACCACAACAATTAGCACCCCACAACCACACAACAATTAGTACACCACTAACACACCACAACTAGTACACCAGTACTATAACACAACAACTAGTACCCCACTACTACCACACCACCACTAGTACACCACTAGTACCACACCTCAATCAGTACACCACTGCTACCACACTACAACTAGTACACCACTACTGCCACACAACAACTAGTACACCACCACAAGTACACCACTACTACCACACCACAACTATCACACCACAACTATCACACCACAACTAGTACACCACTACTAAAACACCACAACTCGTACTCTACTACTAGTACACCACTACAACCACACCACAACTAGTACACCACTACTACCACACCACAACTATTACACCACTACTATTACTCGATGACTAGTACACCACTACTACAACACCACAACTTGTAGACCAACACTAGTACACCACTACTACCAAACCAGAACTAGTACACCACCACTAGTGCACCACTACTAGTACACCACTACTACCACACCACAACTAGTACACCACTGTGGGAACCGACCTGTGAGATTTATATTTATTTAATTTATATAGAATTTATATTTACGTTAATTTATATACTTTGATAGCAATTGGTATGATGATAAGTGGACTGTATTTCTGCAATAATCTCACAAATCGATCCTCTACACATTAGGGGGGATTGTATTAAATTTATATATATGCAGCCAATCAAACTACAGTATTAACTACACATTAGTGTACATTGAAGAGGTTCCTTATTGTATTGTACAGCAGGCCTTAGTCCAACAGGTATAACCAGGATGTAGACACCAAATTATCCTCTTTGAGGTAGCTTCCATAACCCAGTAACTGGTACACAAAGCATGCTTCCTCGTCTTGACCTGTCAAAAGGGCGCTAGCTATGAAGCCAGAATCCTAATATATGACAGCTATATCAGAGAAAACACTGTACAAGGAACCATAAAGACCTAGGCTTAATTACCTTTTATTAAGAGGCAGTTCGTATTCTAACTGGCTCACCCTATCTACTGACATTAATGGCCAAAAATGATTAGATAAATGGGTTTCGGCAGAACACTTAACTTGTATTTGTTGACAGCGTGTTGATGATGGTACACCTTTGGTTTCCCTAACACTTCGTCCAAGTAAAATTATCAGGAGCCGTATTTGCTCCCGTGCGCCTCTGGTCTAAGTACAATGGCTGACCACTCCCTCACAACTGACGCTACTGGCCTACATTGTCCAGATGAGAGTAAGTGATAGAAGGGTCACATTTACTCCATTTTAATATTGATAATTAAGTTAATTTATATGAGATGTTTTTATGATGGTAAAGTCCAAAGACTAATGTATTTAAGAATAATTCCCACCATAATAGGTGGTGAATTTATAATAGTATGTGGTAATGATATCCCATTTTCTATAGACGGAAATTCCACTACAAGTTACATTTTCTATGGGTTAACTTGTGTATACAACACAGCAATATTATCTGCCTGTATGATATTATTAAATGGTGTCGGATTTTCCGACAACCACAACTATCACACCACAACTAGTACACCGCAACTGCCACACCACAGTTAGTACACCACAACTAGTACGTCACTACTGCCACACCACAACTAGTACATCACTACTTCCACACCACAACTAGTACCTTACTACTACCACACCACAACTAGTACACCACTACTATCACACCACAACTATTATACCGCAACTGCCACACCACAGTTAGTACACCACAACTAGTACATCACTACTACCACACCACAACTAGTACATCATTTCTACCACACTACAACTAGTACACAACTACCACACTACAACTAGTACATCACTACTTCCACACTACAACAAGTACACCACTACTACCACACCACAACTAGTACACCACTACTACCACACAACTAATACACCACTACAACGACACTACAACTAGTAAACAATTATTACCACACCACAACTAGTACATCACTACTACCACACCACATCTAGAGTAGTAGGGATGGCAGCGTAAACGGGATATTTTGTTTCTGGGGAAATATCCCGTTTAAGACCCAGGGTTTTCAGGTCAAATATCCCGTTTAAGACCTAGGGTTTTCAGGTCAGAAATATCCCGTTTAAGACCCAGGGTTTTCAGGTCTGAAATATCCCGTTTAAGACCCAGGGTTTTCAGGACAAATATCCCATTTAAGACCCAAGGTTTTCAGGGTAAATATCCCGTTTAAGACCCATGGTTTTCAGGTCAAATATCCTGTTTAAGACCCAGGGTTTTCAGGTAAATTTGGGCAGTCACAGTTTTGGAAGTAAGGAATTCTTATGAGAAAAATAATTTCCGAGATTTTAGAAGTTTGTTAAAAGTTCTTATGATGAAAATAAATATCATAGAAGTTTGTTAAAGTTCTTATGGGAGAAATTCAAATTTTTTCAGAGTTCTTACCTATAATAAACTGATATTTAGGCCGTATACATTTAAGTAGGATTCTTACTTAGAAACTAGTATATGTCTATATAACTGAAGCATTACCCTACCATCCCTCTCCCCCTTCCCCTCACACCCCCTCCCTCTCCCCTTACTCTTCACCACTAGTACATCATTAATACCACACCAGAAATAGTACACCATCAATAGTACACAACTTCCAGTACACCAATACTACCACACTACAACTAGTACACCACTACTACCACTCCACAACTAGTACACCACTACTACCACACCACAACTAGTACATCACTACTACCACACCAAAACTGGTACACCACTACTTCCACACCACTAGTCCACCATTACTACCACACCACCACTAGTACACCACTACTACCACACGATCACTAATACACCACTACTACCACACCACAATTAGTACACCACTTTACCTACACAATAACAAGTACACCACTACTATCTCACCATCATTAGTATACCACTGCTACCACACCATAACTAGTACAATACCACTACCACACCACAACAAGTACACCACTACTGCCACACCACCACTAGTACACCACTACTCCCACATTATCAATAGTACACCAATATTACCACACAACAACTAGTACACCACTACTACCACACCACCACTACTACCACACTATCGCTAGTGCACCACTACTTCCACACCACATCTAGTACACTACTACTACCACACTACAACTAGTACACCACTACTACCACACCACTAGTACACCACTACTACCACACCATCACTAATACAACACTACTACCACACCATCACTAGTACACCACTACTACCACACCACCACTAAAACACTACCATTAGTACACCACTACTACCACACCACAACTTGTACACAATTTCTACCACACCATAACTATTACACCACTACTACCACAAGACAACTAGTATCCCACTACTACCACACCACGACTAGTACATCACTACTACCACACCACAACTAGTACACCACTAATACCACACCACAAGTAGTTCACCACTACTACAACATTGCAACAAGTACACCACTGCTACAACACCACAACTAGTACATCACACCTAATACACCACTTCTACAACACCACAACTAGTACACCACTACTACCACACCAGAACTAGTACACCACTACTACCACACTACAACTAGTACACCACTACTTCCACACTACAACTAGTACACTACTACTACCACACCACAACTAGTACACCACTACTACCACACCACAACTTCTCTACCATTACTACCACACCACAACTAGTTCAAACCTACTACCTCACCAGCACTTGTACGCCACTACTACCACACCACCCACAGCTAGTACACCACTACTTCCACAACACCACTAGTACACCATTACTAGCACACCACTACTAGTACATCACTACTCCCAAATCACCACTAGTACACCACTATACCACACCACAACTTGTAGACCACCACTAGTACCACACCAGAAATAGTACACCACCAATAGTACACTACTACTAGTACACCAATACTACCACACCACAACTAGTGCAACACTACTACCACACCATAACTAGTACACCACTACTACTACATCACAACTAGTACACCACTACTACCACACCAAAATAGTACACCATTATTACCACACCACTAGTACACCACTACTACCACACCATCACTAGTACACCACTAGTACCACACCATCACAAGTACACCACTACTACCACACCACAAATCGTACACGACAACTAGTACACCATCACAGCTATACCACTACCAGTATACTACTACTACCACTGCACAACTAGTACACCACTACTACCACATCACCACTAAAACACCACTACTACCACATCACCAAAAGTATACCACTACTACCACTCCACCACTAGTACACCGCTACTACCACTCTACAAGTAGTACACCACTACTACCACACCACAACTAGTACACCACCACTACCACATCACCACTTGTACACGACTACTACCACTCTACAAGTAGTACACTACTACTACCACACCACAACTAGTACACCACTACTACCACATCACCTCTAGTACACCACTACTACCACACCACAACTAGTACACCACTACTGCCACACAATTACTAATGCACCACTACTATCACACTATAAATAGTACACCACTACTACCACACCACAACTACCATACATAAGAACATAAGAACAAAGGCAACTGTAGAAGGCCTACTGGCCCATACGAGGCAGCTCCTATTTATAACCACCCAATATTACTGGGAATATGGGATAGATGTTCATGATAATGACACGAAGTGTAAACTATGTGGTATGTTAAGGTCTCACACCCTGGCCCATTATGTTCTTGATTGTCCGTTGATTAATGTATATAGAAACACTGAGATAAGGACTGTTCCTGAACAAATAGCCTGGATGTGTCACAACGGAAAGGTTGATGATATTCTTGAGAGATATTAGAATTTTGCACCAAGATTGTAATATTTTGTTGAATTATCTGCAGGTGTCTTGCAAATTGTCTATACAGTATACCTAGGTCATAAAAGTATTTGTGTGTACATCTGATACCATACTACTTGTGAAGGAGGAAATGTATATGTTTACCTCTCAGAATGTTTGGTAATATGTTTATTTGTGATGTGTGTCTATGTATATATTAACACGTTGTACTGAATGAGGTGAGAATAGCTTGAGCTACCTCATCCCTTTGTGTGTATTTTACCTCAATAAACTTATTTCAATTTCAATCCCACTCATATACTTGTCCAACCCGCGCTTGAAACAATCGAGGGACCCCACCTCCAGCACGTTACGCGGTAATTGGTTCCACAAATCAACAACCCTGTTACTGAACCAGTATTTACCCAAGTCTTTCCTAAATCTAAACTTATCCAATTTATACCCATTGTTTCGTGTTCTGTCTTGTGTTGATACTTTTAATACCCTATTAATATCCCCTTTGTTATGTCCATTCACCCATTTGTAAACCTCTATCATGTCACCCCTAACTCTTTGCCTTTCCAGTGAATGCAACTTAAGCTTTGTTAATCTTTCTTCATATGAAAGATTTCTAATTTGGGGAACTAACTTAGTCATCCTACACTGGACACGTTCAAGTGAATTTATATCCATTCTATAATATGGCGACCAAAACTGAACTGCATAATCTAAATGGGGCCTAACTAGAGCAAGATATAGCTTGAGAATCACACCAGGTGTCTTGTTACTAACGCCATAACTAGTACACCACTACTATCACACCACAACTACCACACCACAACTAGTACACTTCTACTACCACACCATAACTAGTACACAACAACTAGTACACCACTACTAAAAAAGATAAATTTGGAAATTTGGATCTTGAAAGTGTAAGTAATACACTGACAGAAGAAATTACTGATGCTGGACAGCCTGCCTCTTCTCAAGAATTTCCGAAGAAGAGATTGAATAGTTGGCAGCGTGCTAGAGCAGAATACCATAAGAAAATTTCAGAAATAGAAAAAATAAAAGAGGAATCAGCTACAAGAAAAAAAAGAAATTGAGGAAGCAAAGAGAAAGCACAAAGAGAAGAGATTGCAACGCTATAAAAAATTAAATCAGAAAACTAAGAAAGGTCAGCCAGTTATGAGTAGCAGGATTGAACTAATGCTTGAGCAGCTCCAAGGAGAAGTGGGCTAGCATCGAGAAGTGGTTACTTCTCGATGCTTCTCTTAACTGAGAAGTGGTTAAGCATCAATATCTAATGTTCAGTCAAGTATTGAGTGCTCAGGAAATATATTGTAATTTAGAAAAAAAAATAGGAAGGTTCGTAGTTGGGTGGTATGGTTACAGTTCAAGTTAAGTTACAACCCAGTTGCAGTATACATACCCCCAGTGACCATGACTTCCCTTTTGCGACAAAGCTTAAGATGCATTCACTGGAAAGGCGAAGAGTTAGGGGTGACATGATTGAGGTTTACAAGTGGATGAATGGATATAACAGGGGGGATATTAATAGGGTATTAAAAATATCAACACAAGACAGAACACGAAACAATGGGTATAAATTGGATAAGTTTAGATTTAGGAAAGACTTGGGTAAATACTGGTTCAGTAACATGGTTGTTGATTTGTGGAACCAATTGCCGCGTAACGTGATGGAGGTGGTGTCCCTCGATTGTTTCAAGCGCGGGTTGGACAAGTATATGAGTGGGATTGGGTGGTTATAGAATAGGAGCTGCCTCGTATGGGCCAATAGGCCTTCTGCAGTTACCTTTGTTCTTATGTTCTTATGTACTACCACAGCACAACTATTACATCACTACTACAAAAACACAACTAATACACCACTACTACAACACCACAACTAGTACATCACAACTAGTACACCACTACTACCACACCACAACTAGTACATCACTACTACCACACCAGAACTAGTACACAACTAGTACACCACTACTACCACACTATAACTAGTACACAACTACTACCACACCACATCTAGTACACCACTACTACCACACCACAACTAGTACAAACCTACTACCTCACCACCACTTATACACCACTACTACCACACCACAACTAGTACACAACTACTACCACACCAACAGTAGTTCAACACTATAACCACACCACCACTAGAACAACAATACTCGCACACCACCAAAAGTGCACCACTACTACCAAATCACAACTAGTACAACACTACTACCACACCACAAATTATAGACCACCACTAGTACATCATTAATACCACACCAGAAATAGTACACCACCAATAGTACACAACTTCCAGTACACCAATACTACCACACTACAACTAGTACATAAAAAAAACATAAACTAGTACATAAAAGTGAAAAACATAAATTAATAATTGAGTCTCAACATGGTTTTATAAATGGCCGTTCATGTTTAACAAATTTGTTATCTTTTTATTCTAGCATTGTTGAGGCAGTTGATAGTGGTAAGGATTGCGATGTTGTATACCTTGACTTTAGCAAAGCTTTTGATACAGTGCCACATGAAAGACTGATTAAAAAGATAGAGTCTCATGGTATTGGGGGTGCTATATTAAGCTGGATTAGGGCATGGCTATACCAAAGGAAACAGAGAGTTAGTATAAATGGAATCAAGTCAGAGTGGGAAAATGTTGTAAGCGGAGTGCCTCAAGGCTCTGTCCTGGGACCTCTGTTGTTTATAATATATATAAATGATTTAGATTCAGGTTTGAGTAGCAACTTTTGCAAATTTGCCGATGATACGAAAATCGGTAGGGAAATTAATTCGGAGGAGGACTCACTATCACTTCAAGTTGATCTAGATAGGGTTTTGAAATGGTCAAAGGATTGGCAGATGCAGTTTAATGCTGATAAATGTAAAGTTCTGAGGTTAGGTAATGATGATAGAGTTACAAGATACGAGCTAGATGGTGTTGAGATTGCGAAGTCGGATTGCGAAAGGGATCTGGGAGTTATGATTAGTAAGAATTTAAAACAAAAGGATCAATGCATAAATGTTCGTAATAAGGCAAATCGGACACTTGGATTTATTAATCGCAGCGTTAGTAACAAGACACCTGGTGTGGTTCTCAAGCTATATCTTGCTCTAGTTAGGCCCCATTTAGATTATGCAGTTCAGTTTTGGTCGCCATATTATAGAATGGATATAAATTCACTTGAACGTGTCCAGCGTAGGATGACTAAGTTAATTCCCCAAATTAGAAATCTTTCATATGAAGAAAGATTAACAAAGCTTAAGTTGCATTCACTGGAAAGGCGAAGAGTTAGGGGCGACATGATAGAGGTTTACAAGTGGGTGAATGGATATAACAAGGGGGATATTAATAGGGTATTAAAAGTATCAACACAGGACAGCACACGAAATAATGGGTATAAATTGGATAAGTTTAGATTTAGGAAAGACTTGGGTAAATACTGGTTCAGTAACAGGGTTGTTGATTTGTGGAACCAATTGCCGCGTAACGTGGTGGAGGTGGGGTCCCTCGATTGTTTCAAGCGCGGGTTGGACAAGTATATGAGTGGGATTGGGTGGTTATAGAATAGGAGCTGCCTCGAATGGGCCAATAGGCCTTCTGCAGTTACCTTTGTTCTTATGTTCTTATGTTCTTATGTACACCACTACTACCACTCCACAACTTGTACACCACAACTAGTACATCACTACTACCACACCAAAACTGGTACACCACTACTTCCACACCACTAGTACACCATTACTACCACACCACCACTAGTACACCACTACTACCACACCATCATTAGTATACCACTGCTACCACACCATCACTAGTACACCACTACTACCACACCACAACAAATACACCACTACTGCCACACCACCACTAGTACACCACTACTCCCACATTATCACTAGTACACCAATATTACCACACAACAACTAGTACACCACTACTGCCACACCACCACTAATACACCACTACTACCACACTATCGCTAGTGCACCACTACTACCACACCACATCTAGTACACCACTACTACCACACTACAACTAGTACACCACTACTACCACACCATCACTAGTACACCACTACTACCACACCATCACTAGTACACCACTACTACCACACCACAATTAGTACACCACCACTAAAACACCACCATTAGTACACCACCATTAGTACACCACAACTTGTACACAATTTCTACCACACCACAACTATTACACCACTACTACCACACCACAACTAGTATCCCATTACTACCACACCACGACTAGTACACCACTACTACCACACCACAAATAATACACCACTAATACCACACCACAAGTAGTTCACCACTACTACAACATTACAACTAGTACACCACTGCTACAACACCACAACTAGTACATCACACCTAATACACCACTTCTACAACACATAACATAAGAACATAAGAACAAAGGCAACTGCAGAAGGCCTATTGGCCCATACGAGGCAGCTCCTATTTATAACCACCCAATCCCACTCATATACTTGTCCAACCCGCATAAGAACATAAGAACATAAGAACAAAGGTAACTGCAGAAGGCCTATTGGCCCATACGAGGTAGCTCCTATTCTATAACCACCCAATCCCACTCATATACTTGTCCAACCCGTGCTTGAAACAATCGAGGGACCCCACCTCCACAATGTTACGCGGCAATTGGTTCCACAAATCAACAACCCTGTTACTGAACCAGTATTTACCCAAGTCTTTCCTAAATCTAAACTTATCCAATTTATACCCATTGTTTCGTGTTCTGTCCTGTGTTGATACTTTTAATACCCTATTAATATCCCCCCGGTTATGTCCATTCATCCACTTGTAAACCTCTATCATGTCACCCCTAACTCTTCGCCTTTCCAGTGAATGCAACTTAAGCTTTGTTAATCTTTCTTCATATGAAAGATTTCTAATTTGGGGAATTAACTTAGTCATCCTACGCTGGACACGTTCAAGTGAATTTATATCCATTCTATAATATGGCGACCAAAACTGAACGGCATAATCTAAATGGGGCCTAAACAATTGAAACAATCGAGGGACCCCACCTCCACAATGTTACGCGGCAATTGGTTCCTCAAATCAACAACCCTGTTGCTGAACCAGTATTTACCCAAGTCTTTCCTAAATCTAAACTTATCCAATTTATAGCCATTGTTTCGTGTTCTGTCTTGTGTTGATACTTTTAATACCCTATTAATATCCCCTTTGTTACGTCCATTCAGCCACTTGTAAACCTCTATCATGTCACCCCTAACTCTTCGCCTTTCCGGTGAATGCAACTTAAGCTTTGTTAATCTTTCTTCATATGAAAGATTTCTAGTTTGGGGAATTAACTTAGTCATCCTACGCTGGACACGTTCAAGTGAATTTATATCCATTCTATAATATGGCGACCAAAACTGAACTGCATAATCTAAATGGGGCCTAACTAGAGCAAGATATAGCTTGAGAACCACACCAGGTGTCTTGTTACTAACGCTGCGATTAATAAATCCAAGTGTCCGATTTGCCTTATTACGAACATTTATGCATTGATCCTTTTGTTTTAAATTCTTACTAATCATAACTCCCAGATCCCTTTCGCAATCCGACTTCGCAATCTCAACACCATCTAGCTCGTATCTTGTAACTCTATCATCATTACCTAGCCTCAGAACTTTACATTTATCAGCATTAAACTGCATTTACCAATCCTTTGACCATTTCAAAACCCTATCTAGATCAACTTGAAGTGATTGTGAGTCCTCCTCCGAATTAGTTTCCCTACCGATTTTCGTATCATCGGCAAATTTGCAAATGTTGCTACTCAAACCTGAATCTAAATCATTTATATATATTATGAACAACAGAGGTCCCAGGACAGAGCCTTGAGGCACTCCACTTACAACATTTTCCCACTCTGACTTGATTCCATTTATACTAACTCTTTGTTTCCTTTGGTATAGCCATGCCCTAATCCAGCCTAATATAGCACCCCCAATACCATGAGACTATCTTTTTAATCAGTCTTTCATGTGGCACTGTATCAAAAGCTTTGCTAAAGTCAAGGTACACAACATCACAATCCTTACCACTATCAACTGCCTCAACTATGCTAGAATAAAAAGATAACAAATTTGTTAAACATGAACGGCCATTTACAAAACCATGCTGCGACTCAATTATTAATTTATGTTTTTCAAGATGAAGACGAATTTTATTTGCTATTATAGATTCGAGTAACTTTCCCACCATAGACGTTAGGCTAATTGGTCTATAGTTAGACGCAAGTGATCTATCTCCTTTCTTAAGAACTGGTATCACATTAGCAACTTTCCAAAACTCTGGCACTCTGCCTGACTATTGATTTATTAAATATGGTTGACAGTGGGTCACAAAGCTCCTCTTTGCATTCTTTAAGCACCCTGGCAAACACTTCATCCGGCCCTGGGGATTTGTTTGGTTTGAGTTTTACTATTTGTTTAAGAACATCCTCCCTGGTAACTACTAAACTCGTCAACCTGTCCTCGTCCCCACCCACATAGACTTGTTCGGCTGAAGGCATATTGTTAAGTTCCTCTTTAGTAAATACAGATACAAAATATTTATTAAAAATACTACTCATCTCTTCATCACTATCTGTTATTTGACCTGTCTCAGTTTTTAATGGACCTATCCTTTCCCTAGTCTTAGTACGATATAACTGAAAAAACCCTTTAGGATTTGTCTTTGCTTGCCCTGCTATGCGAATTTCATAGTTTCTTTTTGCTTTCCTTATCTCTTTTTTAACATTTCTAACCAGTTGTACGAATTCCTGTTCTAAAGTGACCTCCCCATTTTTAATCCTTTTGTACCAAGCTCTCTTTTTACCTATAAGGTTCTTCAAATTCTTTGTTATCCACTTTGGGTCATTAGTATTCGATCTATTCAATTTGTATGGTATACCACGTTCCTGGGCTTTGTTTAGAATATTCTTAAATAAGTTATATATTAAATCCACATAAAAATCCCCTTTTACGTCACTATCTTAACAAAGCTTAAGTTGCATTCACTGGAAAGGCGAAGAGTTAGGGGTGACATGATAGAGGTTTACAAGTGGATGAATGGACATAACCGGGGGGATATTAATAGGGTATTAAAAGTATCAACACAGGACAGAACACGAAACAATGGATATAAATTGGATAAGTTTAGATTTAGGAAAGACTTGGGTAAATACTGGTTCAGTAACAGGGTTGTTGATTTGTGGAACCAATTGCCGCGTAACATTGTGGAGGTGGGGTCCCTCGATTGTTTCAAGCACGGGTTGGACAAGTATATGAGTGGGATTGGGTGGTTATAGAATAGGAGCTGCCTCGTATGGGCCAATAGGCCTTCTGCAGTTACCTTTGTTCTTATGTTCTTATGTCACCTATCGCTGGGTTCATCTCTCGCTCTAAGACCGGCCGACACCCCATACCCAAGAGTTTCCATTCTATTTGACCCCAAAAATTTCTTAGGCTATTAAAATTAGCTTTTCGAAAATCTGGCACTTTAACAGAATTTTCTCCTACAGGTCTATTCCATTCTATGCTAAATCTGATTACTTTGTGATCACTGTTCCCTAGCTCACTCCCTATTTCGATGTCATTAATTTGTGTTTCCCTGTTAGTTAACACTAAATCTAAAATATTATTTTCCCGCGTTGGTTCCTTAATGTGTTGCGTAAGAAAGCCATCGTCAATTAATTCTAGAAAATCTTCTGCTTCACTATTTCCTGTTTTGTTCACCCAGTTTATTCCACTAAAATTAAAGTCACCCATGACATAAATACTGTTAGATCTAGATGCTCTAGATATTTCATTCCATAGATGCTTTGCTTCCATTCTGTCTAAATTTGGTGGCCTATATATAACTCCTATTATAATATTTGCTTTTTCGTTTAATTCTATCCAAATAGTTTCTGTGTGTGGCTCAGTTTTGATTCCCTCTTTGAGACTACTTTTCAAATTGTCCCTAACATATATGGCTACTCCCCCTCCTCGTCTAATATATCTATCTGTGTGAAATAGTTTAAATCCATTTATCTGATATTCAGCTAATATTTCTCTATTTTCTACGTTCATCCACGTTTCGGTAAGTGCAATAATATCTATTTTTTCTGTGCAGACAAGAGCATTTAATTCATTAATTTTATTTCTTAGACTTCTACTGTTAGTGTAATATATCCTAAGTGAATTGTTATTTTGAGGCCCTTTTCTTTCCCTGATCATTTTGCCAATTCTTTTCTCCCACGAACACATACTTTTATTACCTCCTTCCTCCAAATCAATTCCCATACCACTATCTACTAACAGTTTAAACCCAAACAAACACCTCTAACCACTTCTTCCAACGAGTTCGCAACAGCAACAATCCCAGCTCTCGATAGATGCACCCCATCACGAGCATACATTTCATTTCTTCCATAGAAGCGTTCCCAGTTGTCTATGAAAGATATTGCATTTGATTTGCAATATCTTTCCAGCCGGCAACTGACCCCAAGTGCCCTCGACATCCATTCATTTCCCACTCCCTTTCTTGGAAGAATGCCACATATGATCGGGATTCCTCCCTTGCTCCTAACTAATTCAATGGCTGTCCTAAATCTCTGTATTAGTTCCTCACTCCTAACTCGCCCAACATCATTACCCCCTGCACTAATACAAATAATGGGTTTGTTCCCATTTCCCATCATAATATCATTCATGTTTTCAACAATATCACCAATTCCAGCTCCCGGATAGCAAACCCTTAATCTGTTCTCCCTATCTCTGGCACAAAACGTTCTGTCTAAATACCTCACCTGGGAATCTCCCACAACCAAAATTCGCTTCGGTACCGCCCTAACTTTCTGAGCAGCCTGAGGGGCCTGCGCTCCGCCGTTCCTCGATGATTTCCTCGCTGCAGGCGCACTACAGCACTCGTCCTCCAACTCGGCAAATGAATTTGCCGTCCTTAGGGCGTCTGTAGGCGGCCTTGTCAAGGTCTTCTTAAGACCCCTGTCTTTCACTACTCTCCACGATGAGGTCTCGCCAGCACTGGTCTCCTCCTTCGTTTCCTTTCGAAGTCTCAGCCGTCGTACCTCCTCCCGCAGGGAATCCATCTCTGCTCTCAGAGCTCCAACCAAACTCACCAAATCATTAACTAATCCTTCCATTATTGCAATAATAATGTTACTCCAAAGCTCCAGCTAACACAACCTTTCACTGTGACAGCCCTCCTCCATCACAACTATACCACTACCAATATACTACTACTACCACTGCACAACTAGTACACCACTACTACCACATCACCACTAAAACACCACTACTACCACATCACCAAAAGTACACCACTACTACCACTCCATCACTAGTACACCACTACTACCACTCTACAAGTAGTACACCACTACTACCACACCACAACTAGTACACCACCACTACCACATCACCACTAGTACACGACTACTACCACTCTACAAGTAGTACACTACTACTACCACACCACAACTAGTACACCACTACTACCACATCACCTCTAGTACACCACTACTACCACTACACAACTAGTACAACACTACTTCCACACAACAACTAGTACACCACTACTACAACAGCACCATTAGTACACCAATACTACCACACCACAAGTAGTACACCACTACTACCACACCACAACTAGTACACCACTACTACAACACCACAACTAGTACACAATATTATAGTCTTGTGGGTTGGTGGTGTTGTCGTCGTTGATCCTTCTCTACGGACAACCCAACCCACAACTCGGTAGAGTGCTTATACCTCACTAGGAGATCACCCTTGGCGTTTCTGGCTCTTGGAGAGGGGCTCAACGTCACACATTTAGGGGATGCGGCTCCATCACTTAGCCTCGTTCTCACGTGCACACACCCACACGAGCCGCTGTGACTCCCCACTCTCTCCTTACGTGATATAATCTCCTCAATCACCTTTTGACTTATTAGTATTACCTTTTTCCCTGTCCACAGCAGTGGTTCTTGGTTCTTTCTCTCTCTCTCTCCTTCTGTACTATTTCATGGGGAAGTCTCACTAGGACAAAGTCAAATACCAGCAAATTTGAATACATTTACTGGACAAAGCACATACACAATACATACACACATATAATAATAATGAATCCTATACTCTATAATATTACAATCAGGTTGCACTCCAACACCATCAGAACTCTATCATCAGCTTATCAAGTGGTATCCTATCTCCTGGTTCACCACCTGATACTATCAACCTCCTCAAGTTGATCAAGTATACATACACTGTTGCACCATCAGCAAGAGAATATATATATATATATATATATATATATATATATATATATATATATATATATGTATCAATAAATGTGTACAAAGAAAATCAGCATTTGAATGCAATAACATATATCAGCATAAATGTTCCTTGATACAAAGCAATGATCAACCGATCACCCTATCAGTCCTAGAACACATACATCTGTAGGTAATTCAGCCTACGATTGTAACTCTAAACTTAAGTATACAACACTCCTTGACATAAGAATGCCAACAATCACTCACCTCTCACTGCGTCTTGCACGCTAATGACAACCAAGCACTATCAACTCCCTACAAGTAATGCACCAGAACTTCCCTTCCACCTCTGGAAGTTCACTACCCTGATATCTTTAGGTTCTTCCTGGCTTAACTACCAGGATCCTCTGCAGCTCCTCCAGGCTGCTATCATGAAGTTTCCTTGTGCAACTACGGTGCTTCAACCTTCTGCTAGGGTCCTCCACAGCTCTCTTGGCTGCTACACCATGAAGTTCCCTCGAGCAACTATGGTGCTTCACCACCTCTACAGAAGCATGTGACACTCCTCTTCACTGCTTCTCCTCACAGCTCGAGGTCCTCGCCTCCACTACCCTGGAGTCTCATCAACTACTTCATCTGTGCTGGCTTCGAAGTTCTCAGCAACTTCTTCCCCAAAGACAAACCACAGATTGTCTGGTCGAGGGCGCTCCTCCCTCTGAGAAGCTTGGTCAGGGCGCTTCCACGGCCCACAATAATACCTCTGGACGGTTTAATAAGCACTTCTCATCGCCCAGGACTTGAGATCCCACTTCCCCAGCTCGATTCCACAGCTAGTACGTCTGCACACTTCTCTTCTCTTCGAGATATATCACTAGGGATTCCCTTCTGACGGAAGCTTAACGGAGCGCGGCTTTCCCCCTGCGATGTCTGGCACACAAGTGAGGTCAAAGCCCTCCCGAAGCGAGCCTCACGCCTCCAGCAAAATGTCCACATCTCCTAACCCGTTATTTATCTGTTTTCTTCTTCATTGCCCATAATCTCAAATTGTTATATATATCCAAGCAACTATTTTACATATGTGTTATCACCTCAATATTTGCTAGACCTTCTAATCAGGTCAGGCTTGATGAATAACTCTCAAGGAGGAAGACTCGTTTCTCCTGCAGGCTGAGATCATAACAACAACTACAACCACACCACAAGTAGTAAACCACTAATAATATACCCCAACTAGTACACCTCTATTACCACACCACAACTAATACATCTCTACTACCACATCACAACTACCACACCACAATTAGTACACCACCACCATTACACAACTACAACAACACCACGACCAGTACACCACTACTACCACACCACAACTAGTACACCACTACTGCCACACAATTCCTAGTACACCACTACTATCACACTATAAATAGTACACCACTACTACCACACCACAACTACCATACCATAACTAGTACACAACTACTATCACACCACAACTAGTACACTACTACTACCACACCATAACTAGTACACAACAACTAGTACACCACTACTACCACAGCACAACTATTACACCACTATTACAACAACACAACTAGTACACCACTACTACAACACCACAACTAGTACATCACTACTAGTACACCACTACTACCACACAAAACTAGTACATCACTACTACCACACCACATCTAGTACACCACTACTACCACGCCACAACTAGTACAAACCTACTACCTCACCACCACTTGTACACCACTACTACCACACCACAACTAGTACAGCACTACTACCACACCAACACTAGTTCAACACTACTACCACACCACTACTAGCACACAACCAAAAGTACACCACTACTACAAAATCACAACTAGTACAACACTACTACCAAAACCCAAATTGTAGACCACCAGTAGTACATCATTAATACCATACCAGAAAAAGTACACCACCAATAGAACACAACTTCAAGTACACTAATACTACCACACTACAACTAGTACACCACTACTACCACTCCACAACTAGTACACCACTACTATCACACCACCACTAGTTCACCACTACTAGTGGTGAACTAGTAGTGGTGTACTAGTTGTTGTATGGTAGTAGTGGGGTACTAGTTCTTGTGTTGTAGTAGTGTTGTATTAGATGTGGTGTGGTAGTAGTGCTGTACTAGTGGTGGTGTACTAATTGTGGTGTGGCAGTAGTGGTGTACTAGTTGTGCTGTGATAGTAGTGGTGTACTAGTTGTTGTGTGGTAGTAGTGGTGTACTAGTAGTAGTGTACTAGTTGTGGTGTACTATTTCAGGTTTGGTGGTAGTAGTGTACTAGTGGTGGTCTACAAGTTGTGGTGTGGTAGTAGTGGTGTACTGGTGATCGTGTAATAGTAGTGGTGTAGTAGATGTGGTGTGGTAGTAATGGTGTACTAGTTGTGGTGTGGTAATCGTGGTGTACTAGCAGTGGAGTACTAGTTGTGGTGTTGTAGTAGTGTTAGCGGTGGTGGGGGAAATTGCTCTATCTAGTACATTATCCCCCCCCTACCCCCCAGTTAACAAAGGATGTCAGGGGAAGCAGCTCTCTATTGTCCGTTATCCCGCCCTCAGTTACCTTAATATTCTAGAGCACTCCCAGAGTTCCTACGGCAGCCTCTCTCGTTCAACACCTTGTAACCTAGGTATTTGACTACCTACGTGCACTGACTACAAGGCGCCGTAACTTGCTCAGCTACCCAAAACTCTAGATAACTCTAGAAAACATTTCACTGCCACAAACTTACAAGAGAAACGAAAGGAAAGAGATGAATAATAAAGTAGTTAATGAGGGTTTGGGGTGAGAGAGGTGGTAGGAGCGAGGAGTGTCGTCAGTTGAAAGGAAGAGTTTAGAGTGGGGTGGAGGGGAAGAAATAGGTAGGTAGAAGTAGAGAGGTAGATAGTAGAAGTAGAAGAAGAAATCCTGCCACCATCCATTCATTTGTCAGTACCTACAAGACAAGGAATGGAACTTGTCTGTATCACAATATTCTCAAAGATGTTATCACGAGGTCATTATTAGTGTGTTCCATCTGTATCATGTACTCATTAAAACCATGAAACCAGTAAACGCAGAGGCTTTCTGATCTCAACTCAAAAACTCTAGGGACAAAGTTAAAAACAATTTAAACAATAAATTCATCAATTATATTTCACATGATAAGTATCATAATTTAAGCAATTCCACTTAATGTTTAAGATTAATATGCAAAGTGAGTAATCATCCAAGAATTCGAGAACACTACAGCTGTCTGCCCCTGATCCTCACACAACACTTGTGGTGTACTAGTTGTGGTTAGGTAGTGGTGTACTAGTTGTGGTGTGGTAGTGGGGGTACTAATTGTTGTTGTGTAGTAGTAGTGTATTAGTTATGGTGTGGTAGTGATGGTGTACAAGTTTGGGTGTATTAGTAGTATTGTACTACTTGTGGTGTGGTAGTAGTAAGGTACTAGTTGTGGTGTGGTAGTTGTGGTGTACTAGTTGTGTTGTACTAGTTGTGGTGATGTAGTAGTGGTGTACTAGTTGTCGTGTGGTAGTAGTGGTGTACTAGATGTAGTGCGGTAGTAGTGGCGTACTAGTTCTGGTGTGGTAGTAGTGGTGTACCAGTTTTGGTGTGGTAGTAGTGGTGTACTAGTTTTGGTGTGGTAGTATCCACTTGACCATCACGACCGGACAAAATGAGGTGATAGCCGAGGCTATTTGAATCACCCCACCGCCAGCACTCGGATAGTAATCTTGGGCATAGCATTTTACCAAATCACCTCATTCTTTGGGGCACACGTGAGGAACACAAATGCGAACAAGCCTGAATGGTCCCCAGGACAATATGCAACTGAAAACTCACACCCCAGAAGTGACTCGAACCCATACTCCCAGGAGCCAATCAACTGGTATGTACAAGACGCCTTAATCCACTTGACCATCACGACCGGACAAAATGAGGTGATAGCCGAGGCTATTTGAATCACCCCACCGCCGGCACTCGGATAGTAATCTTGGGCATAGCATTTTACCAAATCAACTCATTTGGAGGACAATATGCAACTGAAAACTCACACCCCAGAAGTGACTCGAACCCATACTCCCAGGAGCCACGCAACTGGTATGTACAAGACGCCTTAATCCACTTGACCATCACGACCTGGTCAAGGTCGTCCTGGGGACCATTCAGGCTTGTTCGCATTTGTGTTCTTCACGTGTGCCCCAAAGAATGAGGTGATTTGGTAAAATGCTATGCCCAAGATTACTATCCGAGTGCCGGCGGTGGGGTGATTCAAATAGCCTCGGCTATCACCTCATTTTGTCCGGTCGTGATGGTCAAGTGGATTAAGGCGTCTTGTACATACCAGTTGTGTGGCTCCTGGGAGTATGGGTTCGAGTCACTTCTGGGGTGTGAGTTTTCAGTTGCATATTGTCCTGGGGACCATTGAGGCTTGTTCGCATTTGTGTTCCTCACGTGTGCCCCAAAGCATGAGGTGATTTGGTAAAATGCTATGCCCAAGATTACTATCCGAGTGCCGGCGGTGGGGTGATTCAAATAGCCTCGGCTATCACCTCATTTTGTCCGGTCGTGATGGTCAAGTGGATTAAGGCGTCTTGTACATACCAGTTGCATGGCTCCTGGGAGTATGGGTTCGAGTCACTTCTGGGGTGTGAGTTTTCAGTTGCATATTGTCCTGGGGACCATTCAGGCTTGTTTGCATATATATATATATATATATATATATATATATATATATATATATATATATATATATATATATATATATATATATATATATATATATATATATATATATATATATATAATTGGAGGGTGGGTGGAGGGGGAGGACACCCCTCGCAGTCGACATGTAGCTGCAGCACCACACTGTCCTTTCATCAGTGGTAAACGCACTGAAAATGTCAGCATTGTGCTAAGCAACATGGTCTACGCCTATGGATTGAATTTCACTTATTCCGTCCTGCAACTGGAAAGAGTGAGAAATTCAGCTAACAGTTATAAGTACCCATCACAATTATGTGTTATCTCTTAGTTTCTGTGAATAACGTTGGTTGTATAGTCATTGTGAATAGCTTGATAATAAGATTGTGTGTGTGTGTGTGTGTGTATGTGTGTGTGTGTGTGTGTGTGTGTGTGTGTGTGTGCGTGTGTGTGTGTGTGTGTGTGTGTGTGTGTGTGTGTGTGTGTGTGTGTGTGTGTGTGTGTTTGAACACATAGTTATCTTTCATGTTGCGTTTATAGGAATGGTGAGCGTATATATATATATATATATATATATATATATATATATATATATATATATATATATATATATATATATATATATATATATATATATATATATATATATATATATATATATATATATATATATATATATATATATATATATATATATATATATATATATATATATATATGGTGGGTGTTGTCCAAAGATTGTTTATCTTCACTTGTGGTTTATGCAAGTATAGGCTTATAAGCTGGACACGAGTTCTCTCACATTGACAGTGGCTTGACGAAAATTGCAGACTGACCCCTCACTCATCTGGTGCCTTCGGGAGGTAGAGATGTTTGAGATATATATATCTCGAACTATCTACTTCTTTTGTAAGGTCTGATGGCGTAGTGGGTTAAAGCATACTAGTTATGCCAGCTACTGGAAGGTAGTTGTGCTTTCTGGGTTCGAGTCCCACTGGTGGGTGTTGTCCAAAGATTGTTTATCTTCACTTGTGGTTTATGCAAGTATAGGCTTATAAGCTGGACACGAGTTCTCTCACATTGACAGTGGCTTGACGAAAATTGCAGACTGACCCCTCACTCATCTGGTGCCTTCGGGAGGTAGAGATGTTTGAGATATATATATCTCGAACTATCTACTTCTTTTGTAAGGTCTGATGGCGTAGTGGGTTAAAGCATACTAGTTATGCCAGCTACTGGAAGGTAGTTGTGCTTTCTGGGTTCGAGTCCCACTGGTGGGTGTTGTCCAAAGATTGTTTATCTTCACTTGTGGTTTATGCAAGTATAGGCTTATAAGCTGGACACGAGTTCTCTCACATTGACAGTGGCTTGACGAAAATTGCAGACTGACCCCTCACTCATCTGGTGCCTTCGGGAGGTAGAGATGTTTGAGATATATATATCTCGAACTATCTACTTCTTTTGTAAGGTCTGATGGCGTAGTGGGTTAAAGCATACTAGTTATGCCAGCTACTGGAAGGTAGTTGTGCTTTCTGGGTTCGAGTCCCACTGGTGGGTGTTGTCCAAAGATTGTTTATCTTCACTTGTGGTTTATGCAAGTATAGGCTTATAAGCTGGACACGAGTTCTCTCACATTGACAGTGGCTTGACGAAAATTGCAGACTGACCCCTCACTCATCTGGTGCCTTCGGGAGGTAGAGATGTTTGAGATATATATATCTCGAACTATCTACTTCTTTTGTAAGGTCTGATGGCGTAGTGGGTTAAAGCATACTAGTTATGCCAGCTACTGGAAGGTAGTTGTGCTTTCTGGGTTCGAGTCCCACTGGTGGGTGTTGTCCAAAGATTGTTTATCTTCACTTGTGGTTTATG
>NC_091203.1:279066-301566 GCF_040958095.1 Procambarus clarkii
TATTTGAGACGTTCTAGTATTTACTTTCTCATTTATTTATTTATTTATTTATAAAAAAAAATATTTATATTTTTTCTTTTTTCTTAGGAGTTGGAGACCATATATGATGCTTTTATTGTGGTGGTGGACTTGTTAACTTTATACCTTCGGACGATCCCTGGACGCTCCACGCTCGTTATTACCCCGACTGCATCTACTTAAACTTGAAGAAGGATCGAGCTTTCATTAAAAATGCGGTCCCTTTCTCCCCTCCTCGACTGACAAAACCCATTGACGAAACACTGATTAACACGCTCCTGCATGGACTTGATTATTTCAATGGACTCGCTGCTACAGTGAGATTTCCATACATCGCCCTGCGAGCTGCGCTAAGAGAATAACTCAAGATTAAAAAGGATATATTACCTCTCCTTGGCGAATCTAACTGTGAAGAGGTGTTGTTATGGTTTTTAGATCGAGTGGATGAAAGTGAGGACACAGATGCGGTAGCTGAATCTCCCTTAGAAGTATTATCGTCCCAAGGTGTTATTTTCCCCTGCCCAGTTCCCCCAGTAGTGGAGGTAGATGAACGTGAGGATGTTGTTGTTGCGGAAGAGAATGCAATGCCTGGTGTAGGTAGGTTTTATTGCAAGGTGTGCTTCACTCAAGAAATAAACACTGTTCTCATTCCGTGTAGGCATATGGTAATATGTTTGGATTGTGTAACAATATGTGACAAATGTCCTGTATGTCGAGGAGATGTAGTACATCTACTTCTTCCTATTATCTCTTAATAAACAAATCTAAAGTTGATTCTTTTATATTATCCTTATTAATTATTTTTATTATTATAATTAACGCTGTGAGAGGTGGAGGTGTGTGGTAAGGAGGCACCCTCTTGAAAGGGGGTATATAGCTCGCCCCTGACCTGGTAGGGTAAACACTCCATCCACCCACCCACCAATCCAAGATGTCCACACGAGCCTCTGCTGCTGCTGCTGCCGGTGTAGCCTCTCCTCACTCAGATGGTGATGAGCGCTTAGGTCAAGCCCTGGCAATAATACGTGGTATGTTTCCCTTAAGGGGGCGTCAGTTCCCAATTTGCCCTAAAAATGCAACAAATGAAAACTCGTTCGATTTCAATCAAACTTTTTTGACAAGTTCTATATGAAACGTGTTTCATTTGGTGCAAGTTTCAGCATCGTAGCATAAATAGGAAGGGAGAAAGAAAATATTGAAGTAGTTGTGAAAATTATGCCAAAATGGTCAAAATCGATTATCAATCAAAAGTGTCAACTGAAATCATAGCTATGACTCTTTGCTATCACAATAGTATATATTAAACAAATATTATAATTAGTTTAATTGAAAAAAAATTTAAGAAAAAAAAAAAATTTTTTTTTTTTTTTTTTTTTCGGGCGATTTGCATCAAACTTACACACCTGACTGTACGTAAGCCTATCTGCAAGGACGCCAATTTTGGAGAAAATTGGTTGATGTCAACCTCAGCCACAGATTTTAGAACCTTAGACTTCATTCATTTCTGTTTTTTTTTTTTTCAATTGACACAAACGTTTACAAAACTCATTCATTTTTTATTAAATTTACATGAAACTTACACAGTATATGTGGAGGACAGGTCTCTACATTTGAGAGTTTTCATTTTTCTCTAAGTTCATTTATTGACTTTATAATTGCAATAAACATGCCATATTTGCAAAAAAAATTTGGGAACTTTGAACATTTGTATTAGGAAAACTAAAGATGTTTTGGAAATTCTATATCTCAAGGTCCTTTATTATATGCTAATGTGTCAGAAAAGTGTCACAGAATAATTATATCTGAAATGTGTGTTCTGAAGTGTGGACTTGAAAATGTGTAAAAAACGTTGAAAAAAAACAAAAACCAAAAAAATCTCCCTTTCCATTTATGCTGCAGTACTGAAACTTGGGACAATTAAAGCACTTTTCATATACAACTAGTCAAATAATATTGGTTGACATTGAACAACTTTGATTCTGACGAGTTATATTGTGCTAAGATGCTTCTTGTTGTTGTTTGCTAATGTTGATGTAGTAGTAACAAATAATAACAATAATGGGAAGAGTGAGTGTGTGTGTGTGTGTGTTCTGCTAGTAATGTAAACTTTTTTTTTAGATTACCTGAAGAAAGCTAGCAGCCGCGGTGTGAGCAGCAGCAGCAGCACCACCTCCAGAGGGAATATTTTCATATTCTTGGGAAACACACACATACACATAAACACCAGGGAGGTGGTTGTGTCCTCCCCACCTACTCCAGTCGGCTACGGTGATAGCCCCCCCTCCCACGTTGGTGCTGGTGACCGTAGCGACCAGGGCGCGGCTGGTGTCACCCCTGCTGGTGTCACACGCACCACAAGTGCTTGTCTCGCTACACACACCACTACCACACTCGCTACTGCTCCTGCTGATGGAGATCGTGGTGATAGAAGTAGTAGTAACACCATCCCTCATTGTGTACTCGCTGGCCCGACTGCTGATCAGAGGGGGAATAACTCATAATATTTTATGAATACCGTTGAAGAGGTGCTGTCCCTCAGCCTTTTAACTGGGGGGTGTAGAGTAGGTAGTGACACTAATACTAGTAGTACTACTAGCAATAATAGAACTGAAGAAGAAGTTGCAAGAATGAGTGTGGATATTTCACAGCGGGGTGAGTATCCAGATCACTTGACTATGAGTGAAGGTCTTGATGATGCGGTGTTTGCCGCTATTTCTCTCTCAGAGGATAACCCCGCTACTCAGACCGAAAATGATTTGAATGTAGAAGCCTTACTGGATGAGCGTATAATGCTTACAGATAGCCAACAACGGGGATTGCTTACAGATATTGATATGAATATTTTCCTCAACCCCCAACTTAGTTCACTCCAAGGAACGTCTACAAACCTTGACCCTAAACCCAGTTCACACCCCTCCTCCTCCACAACCCACAACTCTAAACTAAGTTCACACAAAGCCACATCTCGGGCTAGAGGTCGTGATGAGTGTAACACCATGACTCAGACGGTGATAATGATTACGAAAACTTTACCCCTGTGCGAAGGATACGAGTTGGGGACGATCTTAATAGATCCAGCTATATTGATACCACCAGTGACAGTGACAGTGATACCGAGGTTGAGCATGAAATAATAGCACCTCCCCCACCCAAACGACAGATTAAACGAAGTGATAATCGTCTGACTATAGAAAAACCTAAAAAAAATCTAAAATCTAAGCCTAAAGCTAAAAAAAACTTTTTGAAACTCCGCTGATAATTAGTAGTCATGTAACTGCATTATGACAATGTGATATGTTATGTTATCTTCATGTGGTTACATTATGATGTGTTATGTCTACCAGTTATTGAATAAAAGGTAATAAGAGAATGATAAACTATTTTTCACCTATTATGCTAACACCATGTGACTGCATTATGCTGTGTGTTATGTCTGTCAGTAATTATGTTTTACCAAGATAAATATGTGACTTATGTTATGTCTACCAGTTATTGAATAAAACGTAATAAGAGAATGATCAACTATTTTTCACATATTATGCTAACACTAGTCTCTGTTTTTTCTATCAGATAGACTGCTAAAACAGTCATAACTAGAGCTAACAATTTTAAAATAAAAAGAGGGCAAAGATGTTTTCGGAGTGCTATTTTAGTCAAGAAATGACACGAAATTGTGTTTATTGTCTAGTGTGAGGTAGAACAAGAGATCAGTAGGTATATGTTGTGATCACGCAGTTAACAAAAAAATATATTAGAATTTGTAGGTGTGGTGAACACCTCTTCCCTCTTAGTTCGTGGACTGGTGGCTCACCTTTGTTTAAAATTAAATTTACAAAAAATGTTATTTGGACATCAGACCGAAAGATGATGATGATGATGATGATGATTTCCACGTTACGTTACGTTACGTTACAGAGGGCTGAAACTGTCACACAGTCAGCAGTCTCTGTTTTTTTTTCTGCTGGATCGAACGATCACTAATGGCTGATAATGAGTGAAAACTCGCGCTATGGAAAGACACAAGGTCAGATCCTAACGAGACGGAATGAGTAACCACACATACATTTTCAAATGTTATAAGAACTGAAAACAGATATAACCCAGAGCTATTTCACTATCGTCTCATCCGGTCTGTTTACATTGGATAACGTAGGTCTTAGAGAGAAAGAGAGTGTGTGTTAAACTCGAGGATAATGAACAAGTCAATTTAATAATAGTATCAAAACTATGTTTTTCCGCATTGTCTTATATATGTTTACTTTGTATGTGGGGAACATTGCTCACCTAAGGGAGAGAGCGAGAGAGAGTGTGTGTGTGTGTGTTGAACTCGAGGATAATGAACAAGTCAATTTAATAATAGTATCAAAACTATGTTTTTCCGCTTTGTCTTATATATGTTTACTTTGTATGTGGGGAACATTGCTCACCTAAGGGAGAGAGAGAGAGAGAGAGAGAGAGATGGTACACCCCATTGCCGTCACTTCCCCAGTGAGAGGGGGGTGGTAAGTGGAACAGACGGAGTCGCTGACCGTAGCTACATCTCCCTTTCCTTAACGAAACGCAGTGGGTAATGGATACCCGGCCACTTCCGCCCGTGTCTGAGGAAGTAATGGCAGTCATTGCGTACCCTCTGGGAGGGGAAGATATAACCAGCTACTTGGAAATGCTCTTCAATTACCCTCTGACCAGTGGGCAGTACACACACACACCCCTCTGCGGACTTTGAAAAACGCTTAAGGGTAAGTGGGTAATGGTTCACATCCGTCCAGGTCTGTCACCTATACACTACCATGCATAGTTACATAAAACAGACCTTCTCCACCAACTGTTACCTCATCTCATTCACAACTTAAGAGTGACTGCTCTCTCTTTCTCATCCTCATCCTCCTCCTCCTCCTCCTCCACACTTCCTACCATGTATGGCCGAACTATTACCCTCATGGATCATCACCAAACACAGCTGCATAACTCAAAGAAAATAGACTTGAAAAAACGATTGCGGGTAAATGGTCCACTTCCCTCCTGCTGGACTCTGCTCTCTCCTACCCTCCTCCTCTCTCACTTCCGGCTGTGTGCATAGCTCCAAGAAAATAATGGATGTTAAAAAAAAAACACAAATGACCCTAAGCACTCTCACACCGGGGGAACCAAACACAGCTGCATAACTCGAAGAAAATAGACATGAAAAAACGATTTAGGGTAAATGGACCACATCCCTCCTGCTGCAGCTCTCATCTCCTCCTGGACTCTGCTCTCTCGAAGGAAAGAATAATGCCCGTCAAAAACCACAAACCACAAATGGCCCTAAGCACTCTCACGCCGAGGGGAAGCTCCCCTCACCCCTCCCCACCCCAAACAACATATCCGTCTATGTTGGGACCCCTCACACCTACACTCAGCCTCTACATAGCTTTACTTACTATCATCAAAACTATTATCTACACACATGATTAAGTCTACGGCAAACACACATACATATTTAACTACTCTTTCCACATATTCCACTCATATCCTCGTATTTCTTACTCTACCACATACCACACATACTCTCCTACACCCCTTACAACATGACCTCCCATCTTTCCTGACCGCATACCCAAACACCGGACGCTCACACGCCAAACTTCCGGGAAAATCCCCCAAAACCTGTTGCGCCCCACCTGGCCAGATGGTGCGCGGGGTCGTAGTCGCAGGGGTCGCACCCGACCAGATGGCGCGCGGGGTCGTAGTCGCAGGGGTCGCACCCGACCAGATGGCGCGCGTCGCTCTACTCGCGGGAGTTCCACCCAGCCAGATGGCGCACGTCGCTCTAGTAACATATTACACTACTGTAGTGGTGTACTAGATGTGGTGTGGTAGTAGTGGTGTACTAGTTGTGGTTTAGTAGTAGTAGTATACTAGTTGTGGTGTGGTATTATTGGTGTACTAATGGTGGTGTGGTAGTAGTGGTGAACTTCATGTGGTGTGGTAGTAGTGGTGTACTAGTTGTGGTGTGGTAGTAATGGTTTACTAGTTGTGGTGTCGTTGTAGTGGTGTATTAGTTGTGGTGTGGTAGTAGTAGTGTACTAGTTGTGGTGTGGTAGTAGTGGTGTACTTGTTGTGGTGTGGAAGTAGTGGTGTTCTAGTTGTAGTGTGGTAGTGGTGTACTAGTTGTGGTGTGGTAGTAGTGGTGTACTAGTTGTGGTGTGGCAGTAGTAAGGTACTAGTTGTAGTGTGGTAGTAGTGATGTAAAAGTTGTGGTGTGGTAGTAGTGATGTACTAGTTGTGGTGTACTAACTGTGGTGTGGCAGTTGCGGTGTACTAGTTGTGGTGTGATAGTAGTGGTGTACTAGTTGTCTTGTGGCAGTAGTGGTGTACTAGTTCTGGTTTGGTAGTAGTGGTAGTCTACAAGTTGTGGTGTTGTAGTAGTGGTGTACTAGTCATCATGTAATAGTAATGGTGTAGTAGTTGTGGTGTGGTAGTAGTGGTGTACTAGTTGTGGTGTGGTTGTAGTGGTGTACTAGTAGTGGAGTACTAGTTGTAGTGTTTTAGTAGTGGTGTACTAGTTGTGGTGTGGTAGTTGTGGTGTGGTAGTAGTGGTGTACTTGTGGTGGTGTACTAGTTGTGGTGTGGCAGTAGTGGTGTACTAGTTGTAGTGTGGTAGTAGTGGTGTACTGATTCAGGTGTGGAAGTAGTGGTGTACTAGTGGTGGTGTGGTAGTAGTGGGGGACTAGTTGTTGTGTTATAGCAGTGGTGTACTAGTTGTGGTGTGTTAGTGGTGTACTAATTGTGGTGTGGTTGTGGGGTACTAATTGTTGTGGTGTGGTAGTGGTGTACTATTGGTGGTGTGGAAGTAGTGGTGTTTTAGCTGTGATGTTGTAGTAGCGGTGTTCTAGTTGTTGTGTGGTAATAGTGAGGTACTAGTTGTAGTGTAGTAATAGTGGTGTACTAGTTGTGATGTGGTAGTAGTGGTGTACTAGTGGTGGTGTGGTATTAGTGGTGTACTAGTGGTGGTGTGTTATTAGTGGTGTAGTAGTGATGGTGTGATAGTAGTGGGGTACTTGTTGTATTAGTAGTGGTGTACTAGTGGTGATGTTGAATAAGTTGGGTACTAGTGGTGATGTTGAATAAGTTGGGTACTAGTTGTGGTGGGGAAGTAGTGGTGTACTAGTTGTGGTGTGGTAGTAGCTGTGTACCAGTTGTGGTGTAGAAGTAGTATTATACTAGTTGTGGTGTGGTAGTATTGGTGTACTAGTGGTGGTGTGGTAGTAGTGGTGTACTAGTTTTGGCGTGGTAGTATTGGTGTACTAGTTGTGGTGTGGTAGTAGTGGTGTACTAGTTGTGGTTTCGTTGTTGTGGTGTACTTGTTGTGGTGTGGTAGTAGTGGTGTACTAGTTGTAGTGTGGTAGTAGTGGTGTACTAGTTGTAGTGTGGTAGTAGTGGTGTACTAGTTCTGATGTGGTAGTAGTGGTGTACTAGTTGTGGTGTGGTAGTAGTGGGGTACTAGTTGTGGTGTGGTAATAGTGTTGTACTAGTTGTGCTGTGGTAGTTGTGCTGTACTAGTGGTAGTGTACTAGTTGTGGTGTGACAGTTGTGGTGTACTAGTTTTGGTGTGATGGTAGTGGTGTACTAGTTGTGGTGTGGTGGTAGTGGTGTACTAGTGGTGGTGTACTATTTCAGGTTTGGTGGTAGTGGTTTACTAGTGGTGGTCTACAAGTTGTGGTGTAGTATTAGTGGTGTACTAGTAGTGGAGTACTAGATGTGGTGTTGTAGTAGTGTTACGGGTGGTGGGGAAAATTGCTCTCTCTAGTCTATAATTCCACCCCCCAGTTAACATAGGAGGTCGGGGGAAACAGCTCTCTATAGTCCGTTAGCCAGCCATCATTTAGCTTACTATTCCAGACCACCCCCAGAGTTCCTACGGCAGCCTCATTCATATAACACCTTGTAACCTAGGTATTTGACTATCTAGGTGAACTGACTACAAGGCGCCGAAACCTGCTCAGCTACCCAAAACTCTAGAGAACTCTAGAACACATTTCACCTCCACAAACGTAAAAGAGAAATGAAAGGAAAGAGATGAATAATGATGTAATTAATGAGGGTTTGAGGTGAGAGAGGTGGAAGGAGCGTGGAGGGTCGTCAGTTGAAAGGGAGAATTTGGAGTGGGGTGGAAGGGGAGGATTAGATAAGTAGAAGTAGATAGTAGAAGTAGAGGAGTAGATAGTAGAAGAAGAAATGCTGCCACCATCCATTCATTTGTCCGTACCTACACGACAAGGAATGAAATTTTTCTGTATCACAATATTTTCAAAGATGTTATCACGAGGTCATTATTAGTATGTTCCATCTGTATCATGTACTCATTAAAATCATGAAACCAGTAACCACAGAGGCTTTCTCATCTCAGCTGAAAAACTCTGGGGGACAAAGTTAAAAACAATTTAAACAATGAATTCATCAACTATATTTTACATGATAAGTATCATAATTTAAGCAATTCAACTTAATGTTCAAGATTAATATGCAAAGTGAGTCATCTTCGAAGAATTCGAGAACCCTACAACTGTCTGCCCCTGATCATCACACAACACTTGTGGTGTACTAGTTGTGGTGAGGTAGTGGTGTACTGGTTGTGGGGTACTAGTTGTTGTTGTGTAGTAGTGGTGTACTAGTTATGGTGTGGAAGTGATGGTGTACAAGTTGGGGTGTATTAGTAGTGGTGTACTACTTGTGGTGTGGTAGTAGTAAGGTACTAGTTGTGGTGTGGTAGTAGTGGTGTACTAGTTGTGGTGTATGTTATGATCTCAGCCTGCAGGAGAAACGAGTCTCCCCCCCTTGAGAGTTATTCAGCAAGCCTGACCTAACTGGAAGGTCCAGGAAATATGGAGGTGAAGGTGGTAACACATATGTAAAATAGTTGGTTGGATTTAAATAACAATTTGAGATTATGGGCAGTGAAGAAGAAAACAGTTAAATGACTGGTTAGGAGATGTAGATATTTTGCTGGAGGTGTGTGGCTGGCTTCTGGAGGACTTTGACCTCACTTGAGCGCCAGACATCGCAGGGGAAAGCCGCGCTCCGTTTGAGCTCCCATCAGAAAGGAACCCTTAGTGATATATCTCCAAGAGAAGAGAAGTGTTCAGACGTGCCAGCTGTAGAATCGAGCTGGGAATGCTGTGATCTCAAGTCCTGGACGACGAGGAGAGTTTATTAAGTCGTCCAGAGACATTGTCGTGGGCTGTGGAATCGCTCTGACCAGGCTCCGTCAGAGGGAGGAGCGCCCTCGACGAGACAATCTGTGGTAAGCACGATTTAAGCCAGTTCATAGTGATTGCTTGTAGTTGGTCGTGTGCTCAGCGACAGTAGCAATGTTTATTGATGAGTTAGAAATGTTTTGGTAAGGCAGGAAGCCTAAATAAGAGGACGGAGATGAGAGAGACAGCTGGCGGGGCGAGCAGCGCATCCTCTCCCTTCGACTGATTGGAGCCAACTGACTGAGGGGCGGCGGAGGAGTGTGGAGGCCTGCCGGGCGAGGTGGAGCATGGACCCGCCCAACGGGGGAGTCCACTCTCACAGTATGTATAGGACAGATAGAGGTTGGAGGCAAACATATTGTGTGATTATTTTTGTTTATGTGTTAAAGGGGAAACATTTTTATTGGAGTGTCGATGGGTTGCAGGTTTGTCTTTGGGGAGGAATTTGCTGCGAACTTCGAAGCCAGCACAAAGGGAGTAGTTGATGAGACTCCAAGGTAGTGGAGGAAAGGACCTCGAGCTGTGAGGAGAAGCACTGAAGAAGAGTGTCACGTGCTTCTGTAGAGGTGGTGAAGCACCATAGTTGCTTGAGGGAACTTCATTGTGTAGCAGCCCAGAGAGCTGTGGAGGAACCTAGCAAAAGGGTGAAGCACCGTAGTTGCTCAAAGAAACTTCATGGTAGCAGCCTGGAGGAGCTGCAGAGGATCCTGGTAGTTAAGCCCGGAAGAACCTAAAGATATCAGGGTAGTGAACTTCCAGAGGTGGAAGGGAAGTTCTGGTGGATTACTTGTAGGCAGTTAATAGTGTTAACTATTAACACTATTAATTAACTGTTATATATATAACATATATATAACTAGTTAACTGTTATATATATATTATATATATATATATATATATATATATATATATATATATATATATATATATATATATATATATATATATATATATATATATATATATATATATATATATATATATATATATATATTATATATAATATATATATATATATATATATATATATATATATATATATATATATATATATAATATATATATATATATATATATATATATATATATATATATATATATATATATATATATATATATTATATATATATATATATATATATTATATATATATATATATATATATTTATATATATATATATATATATATATATATATATATATATATATATATATATATATATATATATATATATATATATATATATATATATATGCGAACAAGCCTGAATGGTCCCCAGGACAATATGCAACTGAAAACTCACACCCCAGAAGTGACTCGAACCCATGCTCCCAGGAGCAACGCAACTGGTATGTACAAGACGCCTTAGTGATGGTCAAGTGGATTAAGGCGTCTTGTACATACCAGTTGCGTTGCTCCTGGGAGTATGGGTTCGAGTCACTTCTGGGGTGTGAGTTTTCAGTTAAATATATATATATATATATATATATATATATATATATATATATATATATATATATATATATATATATATATATATATATATATATATATATATATATATATATATATATATATATATTATATATATATATATATATATATATATATATATATATATATATATATATATATATATATATATATATATATATATATTAGTATATTTTGGTAGCAGTCTTTCCTGTAGACATATATTATTAAATATGACCGAAAAAGTAAGATTAATAATTCTAACACGAATTTTCTCAATCTTTCGTACATTACGCTTCACTGTTGGAGGTAAATAAAAAATCACTTCTCCAAAATTCATTTTTATTTCTAGTCTGACGCGACACGGGCGCGTTTCGTAAAACTTATTACATTTTCAAAGACTTCACAAATACACAACTGATTAGAACTTACGTATCTCTGATTTTATATCTACATTTGAGTGAGGTGGGAGGGGTGATGTGGCATTAACACAAGACAGAACAAGAGGGGATATTAATAGGGTATTAAAAGTATCAACACAAGACAGAACAGAAACAATGGGTATTGAATAGAAGTGTTTGTAGAAAGCCTATTGGTCCATATTTCTTGATGCTTCTATATTGGAGCGGAGTCTTGAGGTGGGTAGAATATAGTTGTGCAATAATTGGCTGTTGATTGCTGGTGTTGACTTCTTGATGTGTAGTGCCTCGCAAACGTCAAGCCGCCTGCTATCGCTGTATCTATCGATGATTTCTGTGTTGTTTACTAGGATTTCTCTGGCGATGATTTGGTTATGGGAAGAGATTATATGTTCCTTAATGGAGCCCTGTTGCTTATGCATCGTTAAACGCCTAGAAAGAGATGTTGTTGTCTTGCCTATATACTGGTTTTTTTTGAGCTTACAGTCCCCAAGTGGGCATTTGAAGGCATAGACGACGTTAGTCTTTTTTAAAGCGTTCTGTTTTGTGTCTGGAGAGTTTCTCATGAGTAGGCTGGCCGTTTTTCTGTTTTATAGTATATCGTCAGTTGTATCCTCTGATTTTTGTCTGTAGGGATAACGTTTCTATTAACAATATCTTTCAGGACCCTTTCCTCCGTTTTATGAGCTGTGGAAAAGAAGTTCCTGTAAAATAGTCTAATAGGGGGTATAGGTGTTGTGTTAGTTGTCTCTTCAGAGGTTGCATGGCTTTTCACTTTCCTTCTTATGATGTCTTCGATGAAACCATTGGAGAAGCCGTTATTGACTAGGACCTGCCTTACCCTACAGAGTTCTTCGTCGACTTGCTTCCATTCTGAGCTGTGGCTGAGAGCACGGTCGACGTATGCGTTAACAACACTCCTCTTGTACCTGTCAGGGCAGTCGCTGTTGGCATTTAGGCACATTCCTATGTTTGTTTCCTTAGTGTAGACTGCAGTGTGGAAACCTCCGCCCTTTTCCATGACTGTTACATCTAGAAAAGGCAGCTTCCCATCCTTTTCCGTCTCGTAAGTGAAACGCAGCACGGAACTCTGCTCAAATGCCTCATTCAGCTCCTGCAGATGTCTGACATCAGGTACCTGTGTATAAATATCGTCAACATACCTGCAGTATATGGCCGGTTTCAAGTTCATGTCGACTGAGACTTTTTGCTCGATGGTACCCATGTAGAAGTTTGCAAACAGGACACCTAGGGGAGAACCCATGGCGACCCCATCTACTTGCTTATACATGTGCCCATCCGGGCTCAAGAAGGGTGCCTCTTTAGTACAAGCTTGGAATAGTTTCCTCAGAATACTTTCTGGCATGTCAAGAGGAGTACAGGCTGGATCACGATACACTCTGTCGGCTATCATTCCGATTGTCTCGTCCACAGGTACGTTGGTAAACAGCGATTCTACGTCCAACGAGGCTCTTATCCCTGTGGCCCGTGTGCCCCGCAGTAAGTCCACAAATTCCTTTGGGGACTTCAGGCTGAAGGCGCAAGGAACATAAGGAGTCAGCAGGCCGTTGAGTCGCTTCGCCAGTCTGTACGTGGGTGTGGGTATCTGGCTAATGATTGGCCGAAGTGGGTTTCCAGGCTTGTGCGTCTTGACATTTCCATACGCATATCCAGGTTTATATTCCCCAATGATCTTTGGCAGGTGGAGTCCGGATTTCTTGGCGTTCACAGTTTCGATCAGTTTGTTGACCTTTGCTTTTAATTCGGCTGTAGTGTCCTTCGTTACCCTTTGGAACTTAGTTTGGTGAACAACTAAGAACAAAAAATGAACATCATTCTCTCTGACCAAACTAAGTTCCAAAGGGTAACGAAGGACACTACAGCCGAATTAAAAGCAAAGGTCAACAAACTGATCGAAACTGTGAACGCCAAGAAATCCGGACTCCACCTGCCAAAGACCACAATTAGTACACCACCACCATTACATAACTTCAACAACATCACGATTAGTACACCACTACTACAACAACTAGTATACCACTACTGCCACACCCCTACTAGTACACCACTACTAACTCTTCATAAGTAGTACACCACAATTACCACACCACAACTACCACACCATAACTAGTACACAACTGCTATCACAGCACAACTACCACACTACAACTAGTACTCCACAACTACCACACCATAACTAGTACATCACAACTAGTACACCACTACTACGACACCACAACTAGTACAAAACTTCTTCAACACCACAACTAGTAAACCACTACTACAACACCACAAGTGTTGTAGTAGTGGTTTACTAGTCATATCACAACTAGAACACCACTAATACCACACCACTACTACCACACTACAACCAGTACACCACTACTACCACACTACAACTAGTACACCAGTACTACCACTCCACAACTGGTACACCACTACTACCACACCATAACTAGTCCACCACTACTACCACACCACAACTAGTACAAACTTACTACCTCACCCCTACTTGTACACCACTACTACCACACCACAACTAGTACACCACTACTATCACACCACCACTAGTTCACCACTACTACCACACCACCAATAGAACAACACTACTAGCACACCACCAAAAGTACACCACTACTACCAAATAACAACTATTACAACACTACTACTACACCACAACTTGTAGACCACCACTAGTACACCATTACTACCACACCAGAAATAGTACACCACTACCAGTATACCAATACTACCACACCACAACTAGTACACTACTACTACCACTCCACAACTAGTACACCACTACTACCACACCATCATTAGTATACCACTACTACCACACCATCACTAGTACATCACTACTACCACACCATCACTAGTACACCTCTACTACCATACCACAACTAGATCACCACTACTACCACACCGCCACTAGAACACCACTACTAACACACTACCACTAGTACACCACTACTACCACACAACAACTAGTACTCCACTACTACCACAATACCACTAGTACACCACTACTACCACACTATCACTAGTACACCACTACTTCCACACCACATCTAGTACACCACTACTACCACACAACAACTAGTACACCACAACTACCACACCACTACTACCACCCTATCACTTGTTCACGACTACTACCACACAACCACTAGTACACCACTACTAAACACCATAACTAATACACCACAACTAGTATCCCACTACTACTACCACACCATTACGAGTACACCACTTCTACCACACCACAACTAGTACACCACTACTACCACACCACAAGTGGTACACCACTACTACCACACTACAACTAGTACACCACTACTACTACACCACTACTACCACTCCACAACTTGTACACAACTACTACGACACCACAACTAGTACTCAACTACTACCACACCAGGACTAGTACAACACTACTACCACACCAGAACTAGTACACCACTACTACCACACTACAACTAGTAAACCACTACTAACATACTAAAACTAGTACACCGCTACTACCACACCACAACTAAAACACCATTACTACCACACCACAAATAGTGCACCATTACTACCACACCACAACTAGTACACCACTACTACCACACCACAACTAGTACACCACTACCTCCACATCAAAACTAGTACACCACTACTACCACACCTCAAATAGTACACCTCTACTACCACACCACAACTTGTACAAAACTACTACCACACCACAACTAGTACACCACTACTACAACACCACAACTAGTACACAACTACAACCACACCACAAGTAATACACCGCTTCTAATATACCCCAAATAGTACACCACTATTACAACACCACAACTAGTACACCTCTACTACCACACCACAACTACCACACCACAATTAGTACACCACCACCATTACATAACTTCAACAACATCACGATTAGTACACCACTACTGCAACAACTAGTACACCACTACTGCCACACCCCTACTAGTACACCACTACTAACTCTTCATAAATAGTACACCACAATTACCACATTACAACTACCACACCATAACTAGTACACAACTGCTATCACAGCACAACTACCACACTACAACTAGTACTCCACAACTACCACACCATAACTAGTCACATCACAACTAGAACACCACTAATACCACACCACAACTAGTACACTACTACTACCACACTACAACTAGTACACCACTACTACCACACTACAACTAGTACACCAGTACTACCACACCACAACTGGTACACCACTACTACCACACCATAACTAGTCCACCACTACTACCACACCACAACTAGTACAAACTTACTACCTCACCCCTACTTGTACACCACTACTACCACACCACAACTAGTACACCACTACTATCACACCACCACTAGTTCACCACTACTACCACACCACCAATAGAACAACACTACTAGCACACCACCAAAAGTACACCACTACTACCAAATAACAACTATTACAACACTACTACTACACCACAACTTGTAGACCACCACTACTACCACACCACAACTTGTAGACCACCACTAGTACACCATTACTACCACACCAGAAATAGTACACCACCAATAGTACACCACTACCAGTATACCAATACTACCACACCACAACTAGTACACTACTACTACCACTCCACAACTAGTACACCACTACTACCACACCATCATTAGTATACCACTACTACCACACCATCACTAGTACATCACTACTACCACACCATCACTAGTACACCTCTACTACCATACCACAACTAGATCTCCACTACTCCCACACCGCCACTAGAACACCTCTACTAACACACTACCACTAGTACACCACTACTACCACACAACAACTAGTACTCCACTACTACCACAATACCACTAGTACACCACTACTACCACACCATCACTAGTACACCACTACTTCCACACCACATCTAGTACACCACTACTACCACACCACAACTAGTACACCACAACTACCACACCACTAGTACACCACTACTACCACCCTATCACTTGTTCACGACTACTACCACACAACCACTAGTACACCACTACTAAACACCATAACTAATACACCACAACTACCTCACCACAACTAGTACCCCACTACTACACAACTACTACCACACCATTACGAGTACACCACTTCTACCACACCACAACTAGTACACCACTACTACCACACCACAAGTGGTACACCACTACTACCACACTACAACTAGTACACCACTACTACTACACCACTACTACCACTCCACAACTTGTACACAACTACTACGACACCACAACTAGTACTCAACTACTACCACACCAGGACTAGTACACCACTACTACCACACCAGAACTAGTACACCACTACTACCACACTACAACTAGTAAACCACTACTAACATATTAAACTAGTACACTGCTACTACCACACCACTACTAAAACACCATTACTACCACACCACAAATAGTACACCATTACTACCACACCACAACTAGTACACCACTACTACCACACCACAGCTAGTACACCACTACTTCCACATCAAAACTAGTACACCACAACTACCACACCTCAAATAGTACACCTCTACTACCACACCACAACTTGTACACCACTGCTACCACACCACAACTAGTACACCACAACTAGTACACAACTACAACCACACCACAAGTAATACACCACTACTAATATACCCCAAATAGTACACCACTATTACAACACCACAACTAGTACACCTCTACTACCACACAACAACTACCACACCACAATTAGTACACCACCACCATTACATAACTACATCAACATCACGATTAGTACACCACTACTACAACAACTAGTACACCACTACTGCCACACCCCTACTAGTACACCACTACTAACTCATCATAAATAGTACACCACAATTACCACACCACAACTACCACACCATAACTAGTACACAACTGTTATCACAGCACAACTACCACACTACAACTAGTACTCCACAACTACCACACCATAACTAGTACATCACAACTAGTACACCACTACTACGACACCACAACTAGTACAAAACTTCTTCAACACCACAACTAGTAAACCACTACTACAACACCACAAGTGTTGTAGTAGTGGTTTACTAGTCACATCACAACTAGAACACCACTAATACCACACCACAACTAGTACACCACTACTACCACACTACAACTAGTACACCACTACTACCACACTACAACTAGTACACCAGTACTACCACACCACAACTGGTACACCACTACTACCACACCATAACTAGTCCACCACTACTACCACACCACAACTAGTACAAACTTACTACCTCACCCCTACTTGTACACCACTACTACCACAACACAACTAGTACACCACTACTATCACACCACTACTACCACACCACCAATAGAACAACACTACTAGCACACCACCAAAAGTACACCACTACTACCAAATAACAACTATTACAACACTACTACTACACCACAACTTGTAGACCACCACTACTACCACACCACAACTTGTAGACCACCACTAGTACACCATTACTACCACACCAGAAATAGTACACCACCAATAGTACACCACTACCAGTATACCAATACTACCACACCACAACTAGTACACCACTACTACCACTCCACAACTAGTACACCACTACTACCACACCATCATTAGTATACCACTACTACCACACCATCACTAGTACATCACTAGTACACCTCTACTACCATACCACAACTAGATCACCACTACTACCACACCGCCACTAGAACACCACTACTAACACACTACCACTAGTACACCACTACTATCACACAACAACTAGTACTCCACTACTACCACAATACCACTAGTACACCACTACTACCACACCACTACTTCCACACCACATCTAGTACACCACTACTACCACACCACAACTACCACACCACTAGTACACCACTACTACCACCCTATCACTTGTTCACCACTACTACCACACAACCACTAGTACACCACTACTAAACACCATAACTAATACACCACAACTACCTCACCACAACTAGTACCCCACTACTACACAACTACTACCACACCATTACGAGTACACCACTTCTACCACACCACAACTAGTACACCACTACTACCACACCACAAGTGGTACACCACTACTACCACACTACAACTAGTACACCACTACTACTACACCACTACTACCACTCCACAACTACTACGACACCACAACTAGTATTTAACTACTACCACACCAGGACTAGTACACCACTACTACCACACTAGAACTAGTACACCACTACTACCACACTACAACTAGTAAACCACTACTAACATACTAAAACTAGCACACCGCTACTACCACACCACAACTAAAACACCATTACTACCACACCACAAATAGTACACCATTACTACCACACCACAACTAGTACACCACTACTACCACACCACAACTAGTACACCACTACTTCCACATCAAAACTAGTACACCACTACTACCACACCTCAAATAGTACACCTCTACTACCACACCACAACTTGTACACCACTACTACCACACCACAACTAGTACACCACTACTACAACACCACAACTAGTACACAACTACAACCACCCAACAAGAAATACACCACTATTAATATACCCCAAATAGTACACCACTATTACAACACCACAACTAGTACACCTCTACTACCACACCACAACTACCACACCACAATTAGTAAACCACCACCATTACATAACTACAACAACATCACGATTAGTACACCACTACTACAACAACTAGTACACCACTACTGCCACACCCCTTCTAGTACACCACTACTAACTCATCATAAATAGTACACCACTATTACCACAACACAACTACCACACCACAACTAACACACCATAACTAGTACACAACTGCTATCACAGCACAACTACCACACTACAACTAGTACTCCACAACTACCACACCATAACTAGTACATCACAACTAGTACACCACTACTACGACACCACAACTAGTACAAAACTTCTTCAACTCCACAACTAGTAAACCACTACTACAACACCACAAGTGTTGTAGTAGTGGTTTACTAGTCACATCACAACTAGAACACCACTAATACCACACCACAACTAGTACACCACTACTACCACACTACAACTAGTACACCACTACTACCACACTACAACTAGTACACCAGTACTACCACACCACAACTGGTACACCACTACTACCACACCATAACTAGTCCACCACTACTACCACACCACAACTAGTACAAACTTACTACCTCACCACTACTTGTACACCACTACTACCACACCACAACTAGTACACCACTACTATCACACCACCACTAGTTCACCACTACTACCACACCACCAATAGAACAACACTACTAGCACAACACCAAAAGTACACCACTACTACCAAATAACAACTATTACAACACTACTACTACACCACAACTTGTAGACCACCACTACTACCACACCACAACTTGTAGACCACCACTAGTACACCATTACTACAACACCAGAAATAGTACACCACCAAGAGTACACCACTACCAGTATTCCAATACTACCACACCACAACTAGTACACCACTACTACCACTCCACAACTAGTACACCACTACTACCACACCATCATTAGTACATCACTACTACCACACCATCACTAGTACACCTCTACTACCATACCACAACTAGATCACCACTACTACCACACCGCCACTAGAACACCACTACTAACACACTACCACTAGTACACCACTACTACCACACAACAACTAGTACTCCACTACTACCACAATACCACTAGTACACCACTACTACCACACCATCACTAGTACACCACTACTTCCACACTACATCTAGTACACCACTACTACCACACCACAACTAGTACACCTCAACTACCACACCACTAGTACACCACTACTACCACACCATCACTTGTTCACTACTACTACCACACAACCACTAGTACACCACTACTAAACACCATAACTAATACACCACAACTACCTCACCACAACTAGTACCCCACTACTACACCACTACTACCACACCATTACGAGTACACCACTTCTACCACACCACAACTAGTACACTACTACTACCACACCACAAGTGGTACACCACTACTACCACACTACAACTAGTACACCACTACTACTACACCACTAATACCACTCCACATCTTGTACACAACTACTACGACACCACAACTAGTACACCACAACTAGTACTCAACTACTACCACACCAGGACTAGTACACCACTACTACCACACCAGAACTTGTACTCCACAACTACCACACCATAACTAGTACATCACAACTACCTCACAATGAGGGATGGTGTTACTACTACTTCTATCACCACGATCTCCATCAGCAGGAGCAGTAGCGAGTGTGGTAGTGGTGTGTGTAGGGAGACAAGCACTTGTGGTGCGTGTGACACCAGCAGGGGTGACACCAGCCGCCCCCTGGTCGCTACGGTCACCAGCACCAACGTGGGAGGGGGGCTATCACCATAGCCGACTGGAGTAGGTGGGGAGGACACAACCACCTCCCTGGTGTTTATGTGTATGTGTGTGTTTCCCAAGAATATGAAAATATTCCCTCTGGAGGTGGTTTTGGTGGTGGTGCTGCTGCTGCTCACACCGCGGCTGCTAGCTTTCTCCAGGTAATCTACAAAAAAAGTTTACATTACTAGCATAACACACACACACACACTCACTCTTCCCATTATTGTTATTATTTGTTACTACTACATCAACATTAGCAAACAACAACAAGAAGCATCTTAGCACAATATAACTCGTCAGATTGTCAGAATTAAAGTTGTTCAATGTCAACCAATATTATTTGACTAGTTGTATATAAAAAGTGCTTTAATTGTCCCAAGTTTCAGTACTCCAGCATAAATAGAAAGGGAGATTTTTTTGTTTTTGTTTTTTTTTCAACGTTTTTTACACATTTTCAAGTCCACACTTCAGAACACACATTTCAGATATAATTATTCTGTGACACTTTTCTGACACATTAGCATATAATAAAGGACCTTGAGATATAGAATTTCCAAAACATCTTTAGTTTTCCTAATACAAATGTTCAAAGTTCCCAATTTTTTTTTTGCAAATATGGCATGTTTATTGCTATTATAAAATCAATAAATGAACTTAGAGAAAAATGAAAACTCTCAAATGTAGAGACCTGTCCTCCACATATACTGTGTAAGTTTCATGTAAATTTAATAAAAAATGAATCAGTTTTGTAAACGTTTGTGTCAATTGAAAAAAAAAAACAGAAATGAATGAATTCTAAGGTTCTAAAATCTGTGGCTGAGGTTGGCATCAACCAATTTTCTCCAAAATTGGCGTCCTTGCAGATAGGCTTACGTACAGTCAGGAGTGTAAGTTTGATGCAAATCGCCCGAAAAAAAAAATGTTTTTTTTTTTTCTTAATTTTTTTTTCAATTAAACTAATTATAATATTTGTTTAATATATACTATTGTGATAGCAAAGAGTCATAGCTATGATTTCAGTTGACACTTTTGATTGATAATCGATTTTGACCATTTTGGCATAATTTTCACAACTACTTCAATATTTTTTTTCTCCCTTCCTATTTATGCTACGATGCTGAAACTTGGACCAAATGAAACACGTTTCATATAGAACTTGTCAAAAAAGTTTGATTGAAATCGAACGAGTTTTCATTTGTTGCATTTTTAGGGCAAATTGGGAACTGACGCCCCCTTAAGGGAAACATACCACGTATTATTGCCAGGGCTTGACCTAAGCGCTCATCACCATCTGAGTGAGGAGAGGCTACACCGGCAGCAGCAGCAGCAGAGGCTCGTGCGGACATCTTGGATTGGTGGGTGGGTGGATGGAGTGTTTACCCTACCAGGTCAGGGGTGAGCTATATACCCCCTTTCAAGAGGGTGCCTCCTTACCACACACCTCCACCTCCCACAGCGTTAATAATAATAATAAAAATAATTAATAAGGATAATATAAAAGAATCAACTTTAGATTTGTTTATTAAGAGATAATAGGAAGAAGTAGATGTACTACATCTCCTCGACATACAGGACATTTGTCACATCTTGTTACACAATCCAAACATATTACCATATGCCTACACGGAATGAGAACAGTGTTTATTTCTTGAGTGAAGCACACCTTGCAATAAAACCTACCTACACCAGGCATTGCATTCTCTTCCGCAACAACAACATCCACACGTTCATCTACCTCCACTACTGGGGGAACTGGGCAGGGGAAAATAACACCTTGGGACGATAATACTTCTAAGAGAGATTCAGCTACCGCATCTGTGTCCTCACTTTCAT
>NC_091203.1:304066-331930 GCF_040958095.1 Procambarus clarkii
CAAATACCTCTGCTATCACCTCATTTTGTCCGGTCGTGATGGTCAAGTGGATTAAGGCGTCTTGTACATACCAGATGCGTTGCTCCTGGGAGTATGGGTTCGAGTTACTTCTGGGGTGTGAGTTTTCAGTTGCATATTGTCCTGGGGACCATTCAGGCTTGTTCGCATTTGTGTTCCTCACGTGTGCCCCAAAGAATGAGGTGATTTGGTAAAATGCTATGCCCAAAATTACTATCCGAGTGCCGGTGGTGGGGTGGTTCAAATAGCCTCGGCTATCACCTCGTTTTGTCCGGTCGTGATGGTCATGTGGATTAAGGCGTCTTGTACATACCAGTTGCGTTGCTCCTGGGAGTATGGGTTCGAGTCACTTCTGGGGTGTGAGTTCAGTTGCATATTGTCCTGGGGACCATTCAGGCTTGTTCGCATTTGTGTTCCTCACGTGTGCCCCAAAGAAAGAGGTGATTTGTTTAAATGCTATGCCCAAGATTACTATCCGAGTTCCGGCGGTGGGGTGGTTCAAATAGCCTCGGCTATCACCTCATTTTGTCCGGTCGTGATGGTCAAGTGGATTAAGGCGTCTTGTACATACCAGTTGCATTGCTCCTGGGAGTATGGGTTCGAGTCACTTCTGGGGTGTGAGTTTTCAGTTGCATATTGTCCTGGGGACCATTCAGGCTTGTTCGCATTTGTGTTCCTCACGTGTGCCCCAAAGAATGAGGTGATTTGGTAAAATGCAATGCCCAAGATTACTATCCGAGTGCCGGCGGTGGGGTGGTTCAAATAGCCTCGGCTATCACCTCATTTTGTCCGGTCGTGATGGTCAAGTGGATTAAGGCGTCTTGTACATACCACTTGCGTTGCTCCTGGGAGTATGGGTTCGAGTCACTTCTGGGGTGTGAGTTTTCAGTTGCATATTGTCCTGGGGATCATTCAGGCTTGTTCGCATTTGTGTTCCTCACGTGTGCCCCAAAGAATGAGGTGATTTGGTAAAATGCTATGCCCAAGATTACTATCCGAGTGCCGGCGGTGGGGTGGTTCAAATAGCCTCGGCTATCACCTCATTTTGTCCGGTCGTGATGGTCAAGTGGATTAAGGCGTCTTGTACATACCACTTGCGTTGCTCCTGGGAGTATGGGTTCGAGTCACTTCTGGGGTGTGAGTTTTCAGTTGCATATTGTCCTGGGGACCATTCAGGCTTGTTCGCATTTGTGTTCCTCATGTGTGTCCCAAAGAATGAGGTGATTTGGTAAAATGCTATGCCCAAGATTACTATCCGAGTGCCGGCGGTGGGGTGGTTCAAATAGCCTCGGCTATCACCTCGTTTTGTCCGGTCATGATGGTCAAGTGGATTAAGGTGTCTTGTACATACCAGTTGCGTTGCTCCTGGGAGTATGGGTTCGAGTCATTTCTGAGGTGTGAGTTTTTAGTTGCATATTGTCCTGGGGACCATTCAGGCTTGTTCGCATATATATATATATATATATATATATATATATATATATATATATATATATATATATATATATATATATATATATATATATATATATATATATATATATATATATATATATATATATATATATGTGTATATATATATATATAAATATATATATATATATATATATATATATATATATATATATATGTATATATATATATATATATATATTTTATTAAATATGACCGAAAAAGTAAGATTAATAATTCTAACACGAATTTTCTCAATCTTTCGTACATTATGCTTCACTGTTGGAGGTAAATCAAAAATCACTTCTCCAAAATTCATTTTTATTTCTAGTCTGACGCGACACGGGCGCGTTTCGTAAAACTTATTACATTTTCAAAGACTTCACAAATACACAACTGATTAGAACTTGCATTTCCCTGATTTTATATCTACTTTTGAGTGAGGTGGGAAGGGTGATGTGGCATTACATTTGAGTGAGGTGGGAAGGATGATGTGGCATTAGAGGATATTAATAGGGTATTAAAAGTATCAACACAAGACAGAACACGAAACAATGGATATTGAATAGAAGTGTTTGTAGAAAGCCTATTGGTCCATATTTCTTGATGCTTCTATATTGGAGCGGAGTCTTGAGGTGGGTAGAATATAGTTGTGCAATAATTGGCTGTTGATTGCTGGTGTTGACTTCTTGATGTGTAGTGCCTCGCAAACGTCAAGCCGCCTGCTATCGCTGTATCTATCGATGATTTCTGTGTTGTTTACTAGGATTTCTCTGGCGATGGTTTGGTTATGGGAAGAGATTATATGTTCCTTAATGGAGCCCTGTTGTTTATGCATCGTTAAACGCCTAGAAAGAGATGTTGTTGTCTTGCCTATATACTGGGTTTTTTGGAGCTTACAGTCCCCAAGTGGGCATTTGAAGGCATAGACGACGTTAGTCTCTTTTAAAGCGTTCTGTTTCATGTCTGGAGAGTTTCTCATGAGTAGGCTGGCCGTTTTTCTGGTTTTATAGTAAATCGTCAGTTGTATCCTCTGATTTTTGTCTGTAGGGATAACGTTTCTATTAACAATATCTTTCAGGACCCTTTCCTCTGTTTTATGAGCTGTGGAAAAGAAGTTCCTGTAAAATAGTCTAATAGGGGGTATAGGTGTTGTGTTAGTTGTCTCTTCAGAGGTTGCATGGCTTTTCACTTTCCTTCTTATGATGTCTTCGATGAAACCATTGGAGAAGCCGTTATTGACTAGAACCTGCCTTACCCTACAGAGTTCTTCGTCGACTTGCTTCCATTCTGAGCTGTGGCTGAGAGCACGGTCGACGTATGCGTTAACAACACTCCTCTTGTACCTGTCAGGGCAGTCGCTGTTGGCATTTAGGCACATTCCTATGTTTGTTTCCTTTGTGTAGACTGCAGTCTACACAAAGGGCAGTCGCTGTTGGCTGCCCTACACAAAGGGCAGTCAGGGCAGTCGCTGTTGGCATTTAGGCACATTCCTATGTTTGTTTCCTTTGTGTAGACTGCAGTCTACACAAAGGAAACAAACATAGGAATGTGCCTAAATGCCAACAGCGACTGCCCTGACAGGTACAAGAGGAGTGTTGTTAACGCATACGTCGACCGTGCTCTCAGCCACAGCTCAGAATGGAAGCAAGTCGACGAAGAACTCTGTAGGGTAAGGCAGGTTCTAGTCAATAACGGCTTCTCCAATGGTTTCATCGAAGACATCATAAGAAGGAAAGTGAAAAGCCATGCAACCTCTGAAGAGACAACTAACACAACACCTATACCCCCTATTAGACTATTTTACAGGAACTTCTTTTCCACAGCTCATAAAACAGAGGAAAGGGTCCTGAAAGATATTGTTAATAGAAACGTTATCCCTACAGACAAAAATCAGAGGATACAACTGACGATTTACTATAAAACCAGAAAAACGGCCAGCCTACTCATGAGAAACTCTCCAGACATGAAACAGAACGCTTTAAAAGAGACTAACGTCGTCTATGCCTTCAAATGCCCACTTGGGGACTGTAAGCTCCAAAAAACCCAGTATATAGGCAAGACAACAACATCTCTTTCTAGGCGTTTAACGATGCATAAACAACAGGGCTCCATTAAGGAACATATAATCTCTTCCCATAACCAAACCATCGCCAGAGAAATCCTAGTAAACAACACAGAAATCATCGATAGATACAGCGATAGCAGGCGGCTTGACGTTTGCGAGGCACTACACATCAAGAAGTCAACACCAGCAATCAACAGCCAATTATTGCACAACTATATTCTACCCACCTCAAGACTCCGCTCCAATATAGAAGCATCAAGAAATATGGACCAATAGGCTTTCTACAAACACTTCTATTCAATATCCATTGTTTCGTGTTCTGTCTTGTGTTGATACTTTTAATACCCTATTAATATCCTCTAATGCCACATCATCCTTCCCACCTCACTCAAATGTAATGCCACATCACCCTTCCCACCTCACTCAAAAGTAGATATAAAATCAGGGAAATGCAAGTTCTAATCAGTTGTGTATTTGTGAAGTCTTTGAAAATGTAATAAGTTTTACGAAACGCGCCCGTGTCGCGTCAGACTAGAAATAAAAATGAATTTTGGAGAAGTGATTTTTGATTTACCTCCAACAGTGAAGCATAATGTACGAAAGATTGAGAAAATTCGTGTTAGAATTATTAATCTTACTTTTTCGGTCATATTTAATAAAATATGTCTACAGGAAAGACTGCTACCAAAATATACTAATATATATATATATATATATATATATATATATATATATATATATATATATATATATTAACCTGTTATGTTGGACATTGTCTTCGGTGTTGGAGTCGTTATGTTCTGGTCTTGTCCTTACTCTCATGGTGGGTAGAGTAAATAGTTCCGTGATTTGGGTGTTCATGGTATGTTGTTTATTCTTATGTGAATTGCATCAAGAATTTTTAATCTTCTTGCATCTTGGGTTTTGTCTATTATGCAGGTATTCTTGTTCAACATTTCTCTTGTTAGACTGATGTCATGGGCTTGTCTCATGTGATTCCTAGGGGCACCAGATTGAAGATTAGCATGTCAAACGCCTCGTCAGCTTGGTCGCCGTCATACCTATGTACTTAGATTGAAGGTTACATCCTTCGTGGGGGGCAAGTGTACATGTGTACAACGCTTGACTGCTGCAGAGGGTTCTTCGTCGGCTTCGGGCTGTTTTGATAAGGAGTTCGGAAGTCTTCTTGGTTTTGTAAAATATTATCAGGTCTATGTTTTGGTTAGGAGTACTGCTTTTTACTCCTTTACGGATTATTTCTTTCATTATTCTTTCCTCTTTTATATGTTCACTACATATATATATATATATATATATATATATATATATATATATATATATATATATATATATATATATATATATATATATATATATATATATATATATATATATATTTATATATATATATATTTATAATTTGTGAGGGTACCACCTCTGGTGCCAATGTGGGGACCCATAGCCTCGGAGAAGAAAATAAAAAGTATTCAGAGGAGACCTTGTGGTCTCTCACTGAACACTAATATTATCTTCTCCTACCACCCCCATTCTTTTGTATGTACACATATATATTTACTTTATTTGAACTTTGTTACAAAAAAGGAGTTACATATGGGTTACAAAGATGGTTGTCATAGGTTGTCGAGTTCCTCCAGCTCCTCAGATGGCGGGCAGGAACCCTGGATGCAGTGCGCATTTCCCCTCTGTATCGCCACACTGAGGCGCTGGAAAAGAAAGCTTGCAGCTCTCGGGTCCCTTGTTGTTTCAATGAGCCTAGAACCCAGTTCCTTCAAAAAACTGGTAGCACTTTTACCCCAGGCGCCGAGCGTCTCAGAAGCAATGGGGACAAAATTGTAGTGGTGATCCAGTTCTCTATACTTACGGGATTTGGCTGCTTCCCTGTGGGTGGCAGCGCCACCTGGTTGTGCAACACTGAGGTTAATGTAGGTGTTAGCCAGGGTTGATACGCACGTGTAGTCCCATACCAACTGCTTGCCATTCTTCCAGGGGTTCACTGTGATACCATCCGGGCGACCAATAAGAGCATCAGAGTTACGGGGCGTTAGGTAACGGGGCTCTCTTTCAGCTGGGCATCCAGCTGTAGTGAGGCTCCTCTTGATGATGTCGTTAACTTCACTGTGCCTCGAGTGCCATCCCCCTGTGCTTTGGCAGAGTAGGCCATGGTGACCGTACCTGTCAGCCACCACCTCGCCGCAAATACACCTATATCTGGTGTGGATTGGGGCAGCAAGGCGGAGGGCCACAGCAATTCGGAGGGCGTGTGGTGTGAGACGCGTGCCAGTTGCCGACATTGGGGTTGCTAACAGGAAATCCCCTGCATGTGGTGCTGCTACTGCTGTGAGGCGAACAATGTCGTGTTGTGTTGTTGCAGCACCCAGGCACTCTGCAGCAACTTGGTCTACAATGGGACCATCCCAGCTGGATTGCTTGTGGGATTTTGGGGATGGTGGTTGAGGTGATTGGCCTGCACGAGAGGCCCACTCTGTGGCACAGCGTGTAAAATTGGGATCATGTACACCTGCCAGCTGATGTAAGTGGGCAGGTAGAATTTCCTTCACAAGGTCGTCGGATGCTGATAAGGAGGACAGGAAGGCTGGAACAGCGATTTGCGTTGCTGTTCGAACTCCGAGGCCCCCAAGTCTTACGGGAAGAGAGGCTTGTTTCCACTGTAGGTCATCGAGAGAGAGGTTAAGGGCTTTTTCTAGCATTGATTTCAGTAACCGGTCATACTCACTTAGTTTTTGGCTACTGTAAGATGGTGAACACCTCAGAAAGTAGGTTAACCTGGGGAGGGACAGACATCTGGTGATGAGGTAGAGTGCATCATGAGCATCAATATCCTCAATCCTCCCATCCATCCTCTTAAGGTCGGCGATTTTCTTATCAAGGACCTCATCGATGGCTTTCAACCCCAGGGGAGCTCCTAGGAGTGTGCTGTCTTCAGGTTTAGTTTTATGGATATTTGGCAGAAGACCCTCTATTCTCTCTACGATGCCCTGGTTGGAACATATTATTTCACATTTAGAAGGGTTCAGGGTGAGGCCTAAAACTGCACCTTGCTCCTGGATTTTTCTGATGTCCTCCAGGAGGGAGTCTTGGGAACCAGCTAGGGTACCATCATCCAAGAACCAGATGTTAAGCTCGCTGGACAGGACCTCTGTGACTTGTTTGATGACTAAGCAGAAAAGGAGAGGAGCGAGGGGGTCACCCTGTTGGACGCCTTCTCGCGAGTCAATTTCATGTTCGCCAAAAAGTAGCTTAAGATCCATACTGTAGCATGAATGTACAAAAGGGTAGAGGGAAGGGAAATGACTATGAACCGCACGGAGTACAGCATCCCTCCGCACCAAATTGAAGGCATTTTTGAAATCTAGCTTGATAAGGGCCTTTTCGTCTGTGATGTTGGCGATGAAGGCTCGAGCTGCATGGGCTGCCGCCTCACACCCTTGTGGAATGCCAAACCCGAGCTGTTTTGGCTTCAGCATGTTGGCCGCTGCATCACTAACTGTTCTTGCAGCTGCCTTTGCGACGAGACGCCGGAGAGAATTGCCCACAGCTATTGGCCTGATCCCTCCATCCTTTTTCTTTAGAGCACAGAGAGATGCTCCAAAAAAGATAGGTCTTATGGACGCTGGTATGTTGCCAGCTAGACATGTGTTGGTGAATCTGGTTAGTTCCACCAAGAGGTTCTTTGCAATGTCACCCAGTGCAGGGTTGAGCATTTGCTTGAGGTGGTTGGGTTTTAGTCCTGTGAACCCACCTGCTGATCCTGTAGGGAAGGACATGGCTGCTTTATGGACCACAGATTCAGCCACCCAGAGAGGTTCTGCTCCGGTAGCCCCCACTTGTACAATGTCGTCCTCACGCGGAGCCCTGGGTGGGTGTTTCTCCCTTAGGGCTTGAGCTGTTGCGGCATCTCTGTCGGCAATTGAGTCCTCACTGGTGATGACTCTTATTGCGCCAATAGTGTTTCCTTCTTCAATTTTCTTGGTGACTGATGTTCTGATTTTTGATGTCTCGGATATGCCACTGTTGCTCTTCCTGCCGTGGGGGTTTCTCGCGCGAGTGGGAAGGCGCACCTGGTTGTCCTCCCTTGGGAAAATCATTTATAGCTTTGATGACTGAGGCAGCTAAGGTTTTGTCTCTCCTTGCAGGGGTGGCTAGACATATGTTGCCAAACATTAGGAGGTTGTGCCATGCTTGGGTCGTTCCAGGAGAGTCGTTGACCTTTCTCAGGAGGGCAGATAATTTGGCTGCTGCATGGGGGCGGGCTGCTTTAGGGATGTGTTGCAAGGTTCTGGCCGATGTTGCTTTGATAGCTTCTAATAAATTTTCTGTGGGAATGAAGGTCTGGGAGGTGTTTTGCCTTACGGGCGGTGTGGGCTGTTGATTGGTGTTCTCCCTGGGAGGGCGCCCAGAACCCAAACACCTGGCTCCGTCGTGGTAATGAATGCGCACATTATCGTCACTCAACCGGATATAGCATACCCGGTCACACGTCTGACATCTACCTTGTCTACCCCTGTTTGATGGCTCATCTTGGCTTGGAGAAGCCTGGCTATCTGTTGGGAGCTGCGACATGGGCGGGCGCTGGGCTGGCGCTGGGCGGGCGCTGGGCGGGAAGGTGGACGGCGGGTGGAGACTGGAGGGTGGGCGGCGGTTGGAGGCTGGGGGGGGTGATCAGCTGGCCGTGGCACTTACTACTCAGGTGAGTGGTAATACATATACCACCTCTATACAAAGTGTGGGTATACACCCACTACACAATATGTGGGTATACATTGGGTGGGTGGGTGGCGTAGACACACATGGGAGCCTCCCGGCTTCTATGGGCGGGTGGCAAGGTGGCCTCGTGGGTGGGGAGGCGACGTGGTGGGGTGGGGTAGGAGGGGGAAGAGCAGGTACTTCCCGGCCTGGGCGCTGGGTGGGGGCGGGGGTCAAGGCGACACTAACACTGGTATAATTTCCCCGTATATCACTGCACAATAATGAATGAATCACACACTTGTAATCTGACTCACTGCACGTGTGATGTACTCACAATATGATAGATATGTTGCGCCAATTATCGCTGACAACGTAACTTGTTCAGCAAAACTTTCAAAAAAGAAAAACACAAAACACTGTTTGGCACACGCGTAACCCCCACCTCTCTCTCCTGACCACACAACACCCCTCACTCACCCCCCACCTCCCCTCACTATGGGAGGCCTGCAGGGTCCATCCTGGCCCCTCACTCCAGCCTCCATGACTCCACACTGCCAACCCACCTGTTTTGATAAGTTTTCACATAGATGGTACACCGTAGGCACTTCCGGCCACTCCCACGTCTGCTTGGTGTATTCACGGTGAATATGGTTGAGTCTTGGTACGGTGAGGCCAAGATGTCTCAGGGTAATGGCTGAGAAGGCAGCAGCTCCTCCGCCACACGTCCGTCCCCTAGGCCTCTCCCTCGTAATATATATATATATTGTAATATATATATATATATCGTAATATATATATATATCGTAATATATATATATATATATATATATATATATATATATATATATATATATATATATATATATATATATATATATATATATATATATATATATATATATATATATATATTTATATATATATATATATATATATATATATATATATATATATATATATATATATATATATATATTTATATATATATATATATATATATATATATATATATATATATATATATATATATATATATATATATATATATATATTTATATATATATATATATATATATATATATATATATATATATATATATATATATATTTATATATATATATATATATATATATATATATATATATATTTATATATATATATATATATATATATATATATATATATATATATATATATATATATATATATTTATATATATATAAATATATATATTTATATATATATATATATATAAATATATATATTTACATAAATATATATAAATATATATATATATATATATATATATATATATATATATATATATATATATATATATATATATATATATATATATATTAGTATATTTTGGTAGCAGTCTTTCCTGTAGACATATATTATTAAATATGACCGAAAAAGTAAGATTAATAATTCTAACACGAATTTTCTCAATCTTTCGTACATTTCTTTTCACTGTTGGAGGTAAATCAAAAATCAATTCTCCAAAATTCATTTTTATTTCTAGTCTAAACTAGAAGACTAGAAATAAAAATGAATTTTGGAGAATTGATTTTTGATTTACCTCCAACAGTGAAAAGAAATGTACGAAAGATTGAGATAATTCGTGTTAGAATTATTAATCTTACTTTTTCGGTCATATTTAATAATATATATATATATATATATATATATATATATATAAATATATATATATATATATATATATATATATATATATATATATATATATATATATATATATATATATGTAGTGAATATATAAAAGAGGAAAGAATAATGAAAAGAATATATATATATATATATATATATATATATATATATATATATATATATATATATATATACATATATATATATATATATATATATATATATATATATATATATATATATATATATATATATATATATATATATATATATATATATATGCTGTATACATATACAGCACCGCCTTAGACTAATTTCTATAGTGAACGAGATGTGAAGGTATATGCCAAGCTCTCCTCAACTAAGAAAAAAAAATCGTAGCATGGTGTAAAGTCAATATAAAACCTCATTGTTAAGATTATAGTATTACACCTATCTTACTGCTAGAATGGACTATAATCCACGTTTATTAAATAATAATAAATAAATAATAAATAAATAATATAAAATACGTAGCTACAGAGTATGGTTAATCATTAACTGGAAACTATCCTGGGAACATGCGCGCACGTGCGCCACACGATGAGGATAAAAGGGGGTGGGTAGATCACACTAATTCATTACTGCCCTCTCATCGCACCCCTGTGTTTCATCTATATTGCGTTGGGGAAAAAAAATGAACTCCATACCCAAAATGAACTCTGTAGAAATTCATCACGGATACATGACGGATGAGGAGTTTAACAATCGGGAGTGCTGCATTGTCTACTCTGTAAATTGTATATCATGCTCCCCCTATGGCATGTCGCAGGACATTGCTGTTAAGTATCCTCACGCTAGCGCTTACGCCAGAACGCAATTGTATAATCTAAAGAGATGCATCAGAAAAGACCGTCTAACACCGGGATCCATTCACATCAGCAGAGACAGTCAAAGACCAAGCATAGTAGCCTTGGCAACTCAGTATGGATTAGGGAAGCCTATTGAGAGGAATGATATTGCTCAAGCCATTACCGATAAATCAAAAGATTACTCTATGGTTAAAGGTTTGCGTGCTGATACGAAAGAAACCCGCTTGTTATACCTGACGAAATCATTAGAAGAACTCTTATTGTATATTGAAGATACTGAGGAGATCAAGAAAGTTATTCTTCCTTGGGGTGTAGCTATGTCAGGTCGGTGTGAAGATGCAGAGTGGGAAAGTACTCACCTCCCCATTATTCAAAATATGCAGGGGAGTTTAAAACCTTATAACGTCAAAATGATTTTAGTCCGTCCCAGGGAAACAGGGACGAAACAAAACAGGAAACCCACTAACCTTCGCATGACCGTATAAAGGGGTGGCTGCTCTCCGACTCATTTTCTCTACTCTACTCATCAGATAAGATGTTGACGACTGTAGCTGGTAGCCTTTCATCTTTTTCCGAGTACTCTTACTCCGACTGCATCATCTACGATATGGACGCCAGTAGCGTGATGATGAGTGGGGTGGTTGAAGAATTATGGACTCATTATCCGTATGCTCGCATTCATCGGAGCAAACTACCCTACAAAAATCGTGCAGAGAGAAGAGACCAAGCCCTGCCTGGAGAGATTGTCTATTGTGAACCCCCTCAATTCAACAATCGAATTGGTGATGACCCTCATCTACCTCATCTCATCGGATTAATAACACATCACGCCGGAGGGAAATCATCTAAACCCCTAAACATGTCGATGAAGGAAATCAAGACATTATATGCTGCTCACCCGCACTACTACAGAGGCTTACAGTTGGATACAGAAGAAATGCGTCGCTATTGGTTTACAACATCTCTGCATAAGGCCTTTGCAGTCATCTTAACAAGAGAAGAAGAATATAAAATAAATCGCATAATTTTCCCTTTTGGACTTGGGATGGGCTGTGGTCAGTACTGGAAGAGCTACAATCAGGAAGTATGGAGACTGAAATATCTACCCATAATGATGAAGTTTGAGCAGCATTACCAGCGTCGCGGGTTGAAATTTGTGATGGTTGACTCCGCAAGAAATGCAATCCCTGCAGCATTGCCTACACACGGTGTGCTTACACATAAGTTAAGTGAAGGAGTTGCCTCTGCTTATCACCGGATGAAGAACAACAACCAACTTGAACGCAGATGTGGTCGAAGCTGGAGGTGAAACTACAAAACCCCCTTGCAAAGCCGTGCCTATAATAGACCTCACAGGAGATATCGAACTCATTGATTTAACAGTCGACTAGAAATATATATATATATATATATATATATATATATATATATATATATATATATATATATATATATATATATATATATATATATATATATATATATATATATATATATATATATAAACTATTGTTACCATTTTTCCCTGCTTGCAATTAATAATAATAAAAAAATAATATTATACTCTGTGTTTATCTTTCCACTTTAACAAACAGTTGAGTGCGTTTATAGATGTAATAGAGGAATGAAAAGAGTAAATGGTAACTCTATACTGTATATAATTCTTACATCCGCAAACTTGCGTTTAATAACTGACGAGATGTGTTCAAGGTATATGCTTCAAAAGCTATCCAGTCTTAAAAACTGCAAAGTAGAAGGTGATTATCTGGCAACGGATGAGTTCCATCCTGGTGACTGTATAGTGAATGATATTCCTTCAATTCACACCCATTCAGGAGGAATGTCTTGCGAGATCTGGGAAATGTATCCTTATACACGACTACAGCGTGCGATCCAACCATTAAGTAACTATGTGGTGGTGGCTCATCGCGTCAAAGTAGGAGGAGCTGTCTTTTCTCCTTCTCCCTCACCAGAAAGACTACCACATGTTATAGCTATTGTGACCCGGTATAGCGCAGGACCGCAAATAGGAAGTAACGCTGTTAGTAAAAAAATTCTATTAGAGCAGTGTGGGAAGGATACAGATTGTATAATGGAGGGTCTCCGCAACGATACTAAGATCAAGAGACGATGGAGCTTTAAACTATGCATTAATCAAATTTTAAGAATGACTAAGCGACATAATTCAATCAAGCTCGTCAAAATTCCCAATGGGTTGGGAATGATTGACAGTGATGACTTGAATCCAGATGAAAAGCTTGAATGGGAGGTCAACTACTACTCAGCTCTGGCTCACTTAGCCATGGTGTTAAAGAAACATGGAAAACAACTCATAATAATTGAAAAAAAAAATGACAAGATAAATATGTAAGTGTCTACCAGTTATTGAATAAAACGTAATAAGAGAATGATCAACTATTTTTCACCTATTATGCTAACACCGTGTGACTGCATTATGCTGTGTGTTATGTCTGCCAGTTATTATGTTTTACCAATATAAATATGTGACTTATGTTATGTCTACCAGTTATTGAATAAAACGTAATAAGAGAATGACCAACTATTTTTCACCTATTATGCTAACACCATGTGACTGCATTATGCTGTGTGAGTGTGTGTGTGTGTGTTATGTCTGCCAGTTATTATGTTTTACCAAGATAAATATGTGACTTATGGTATGTCTACCAGTTATTGAATAAAACGTAATAAGAGAAAGATCAACTATTTTTCACCTATTATGCTAACACTAGTCTCTGTTTTTCTTCTATCAGATAGACTGCTAAAACAGTCATAACTAGAGCTAACAATTTTAAAATAAAAAAGGGTAAAGATGTTTTCGGAGTGCTATTTTAGTCAAGAAATGACACAAAATTGTGTTTATTGTCTAGTGTGAGGTAGAACAAGAGATCAGGAGGTATATGTTGTGATCACGCAGTTAACAAAACAATATATTAGAATTTGTAGGTGTGGTGAACACCTCTCCCCTCTTAGTTCGTGGACTGGTGGCTCACCTTTGTTTAAAATTAAATTTACAAAAAATGTTATTTGGACTTCAAACAGAAAGATGATGATGATGATGATGATTTCCACGTTACGTTATGTTACGTTACAGAGGGCTGAAACTGTCACACAGTCAGCAGTCTCTGTTTTTTTCTACTGGATCGAACGATCACTAATGGTTGATGGTGAGTGAAAACTCACGCTATGGAAAGACACAAGGTCAGACCCTAACGAGACGGGATAAGTAACCACGCATACATTTTCAAATGTTATAAGAACTGAAAACAGACATAACCCAGAGCTATTTCACTAACGTATCATCCGGTCTGTTTACATTGGATAATGTAGGTCTTAGAGAGAAAGAGAGTGTGTGTAGAACTCGAGGATAATGAACAAGTCAATTTAATAATAGTATCAAAACTATATTTTTCTGCATTGTCTTATATATGTTTACTTTGTATGTGGGGAACATTGCTCACCTAAGGGAGAGAGTGTGTGTGTGTGTGTGTTGAACTCGAGGATAATGAACAAGTCAATTTAATAATAGTATCAAAACTATGTTTTTCTGCATTGTCTTATATATGTTTACTTTGTATGTGGGGAACATTGCTCACCTAAGGGAGAGAGAGAGAGAGAGAGAGAGAGAGAGAGAGAGAGAGAGAGAGAGAGAGAGAGATGGTGTGTTGAACTCGAGGATAATGAACAAGTCAATTTAATAATAGTATTAAAACTATGTTTTTCCGCTTTGTCTTATATATGTTTACTTTGTATGTAGGGAACATTGCTCACCTAAGGGAGAGAGAGAGAGAGAGAGAGAGAGAGAGAGAGAGAGAGAGAGAGAGAGAGAGAGAGAGAAAGAGAGAGAGAGAGAGATAGAGAAAGAGATGGTACACCCCATTGCCGTCACTCCCCCAGTGAGAGGGGGGTGGTAAGTGGAACAGACGGAGTCGCTGACCGTAGCTACATCTCCCTTTCCTTAACGAAACGCAGTGGGTAATGGATACCCGGCCACTTCCGCCCGTGTCTGAGGAAGTAATGGCAGTCATTGCGTACCCTCTGGGAGGGGAAGATATAACCAGCTACTTGGAAATGCTCTTCAGTTACCCTCTGACCAGTGGGCAGTACACCCACACACCCCTCTGCGGACTTTGAAAAACGCTTAAGGGTAAGTGGGTAATGGTTCTCATCCGTCCAGGTCTGTCACCTATACAATACCATGCATTGTTACATAAAACAGACCTTCTCCACCAACTGTTGCCTCATCTCATTCACATCTTAAGAGTGACTGCTCTCTCTTTCTCATCCTCATCCTCCTCCTCCTCCTCCTCCTCCACACTTCCTACCATGTATGGCTGAACTATTACCCTCATGGATCATCACCAAACACAGCTGCATAACTCGAAGAAAATAGACTTGAAAAAACGATTACGGGTAAATGGTCCACATCCCTCCTGCTGGACTCTGCTCTCTCCTACCCTCCTCCTCTCTCACTTCCGGCTGTGTGCATAGCTCCAAGAAAATAATGGATGTAAAAAAAAAACACAAATGACCCTAAGCACTCTCACACCGGGGGAACCAAACACAGCTGCATAACTCGAAGAAAATAGACATGAAAAAACGATTAATGGTAAATGGACCACATCCCTCCTGCTGCAGCTCTCATCTCCTCCTGGACTCTGCTCTTTCGAAGAAAAGAATAATGCCCGTCAAAAACCACAAACAACAAATGGCTCTAAGCACTCTCACGCCGAGGGGAAGCTCCCCTCACCCTTCCCTTACCCCTCCCCACCCCTCCCCCGCCCCAAACAACATATCCGCTTATGTTGGGACCCCTCACACCTACACTCAGCCTCTACATAGCTTTACTTACTATCATCAAAACTATTATCTACACACAGGATTAAATCTACGGCAAACACACATACATATTTATCTACTCTTTCCACAAATTCCACTCATATCCTCGTATTTCTTACTCTACCACATACCACACATACTCTCCTACACCCCCAACAACATGACCTCCCATCTTTCCTGACCGCATACCAAAACACCGGATGCTCACACGCGTCCGACACACGCCAAATTTCCGAGAAAATCCCCCAAAACCTGTTGCGCTCCACCTGGCCAGATGGTGCGCGCGGTCGTAGTCGCAGGGGTCCCACCCGACCAGATGGCGCGTGTCGCTCTAGTTGCGGGGGTCCCACCCGGCCAGATGGCGCTCGTCGCTCTAGTCACATATTACACTACTCACTACTACCACACCACCACTAGTACACCAATAATATCACACCACAACTAGTATACTACTACTACTACTACACCACACTAGTACACAACTACTACCACACCACAACTAGTGCACCACTACAACGAAACCACAACTAATTCACCACTACTACCACACCACAACTAGTACACCACTACTACCACGCCACAACTAGTATACCAATAATACCACACCACAACTAGTATAATACTACTTCTACACCACAACTAGTACACCACTACTACCACACCACAAATAGCACACCACTACTACCCCACCACAACTAGTACCCAACTAATTCAACACCACCACTAGTACACCACTAATACTACAACAAGTACCCCACTACTATCACACCATCACCACTACACCACTAATAACACACCACCACTAATACCACACCACCACTAGTACACCACTACTACCACATCACAACTAGTACACCACTACTACTACTACACCACATCTAGTACCTCAATGCTCCCACACAACAACTAGAACACCGCTACTACAGCATCACAGCTAAAACACCACTACTTCTACACCACCAATAGTACACCACTACCACACCACAACAATTAGTACCCCAAAACCACACCACAATTGGTATACCACTAACACACCACAACTAGTACACCACTACTATAACACAACAACTAGTACCCCACTAATACCACACAACCACTAGTACACCACTTCTACCACACCTGAATCAGTACACCACTACTACCACACTACAACTAGTACACAACTACTGCCACACTACAACTAGTACACCACCACAAGTACACCACTTCTACCACACGACAACTAGTACTAAACTACTAAAACACCACAACTAGTACTCCACTTCTAGTACACCACTACAACCACACCACAACTAGTACACCACTACTACCACACCACAACTACTACACCTCTACTATTACTCGATGACTAGTACACTACTACTACAACACCACAACTTGTGGACCACCACTAGTACACCACTACTAGTACATCACTACTACCACACCACAACTAGTACCCCACTACTATCACACCACAACTAGTACACCGCAACTGCCACACCACCGTTAGTAAACCACAACTAGTACATCACTACTACCACACAGCAACTAGTACATCACTACTACTTCCACACCACAACTAGTACCTTACTACTACCACACCACAACTAGTACTCCACTACTACCACACCACAACTAGTACACCACTTCTACCACATTACAACTAGTACACCACTACCACACTACAACTAGTACACCACTACTTCCACACCACAACAAGTACAACACTACTACCACACCACAACTAGTACACCACTACTACCACAACACAACTAATACACCACTACAACGACACCACAACTAGTAAACCATTACTACCACACCACAACTAGTACAGCACTACAACGAAACCACAACTAGTTCACCACTACAACGAAACCACAACTAGTTCACCACTACTACACCACAACTAGTACACCACTACTACCACGCCACAACTAGTACACCACTACTACCACACCACCACTAGTACACCAATACTACCACACCACAACTAGTATAATACTACTTCTACACCACAACTAGTACACCACTACTACCACAACAAGTACCCCACTACTATCATACCATCACTACTACACCACTAATAACACACCACCACTAGTACACCACTACTACCACATCACAACTAGTACACCACTATTACTACACCACAACTAGTACCTCACTACTACCACACAACAACTAGAACACCGCTACTACAACATCACAGCTAAAACACCACTACTTCCACACCACCAATAGTACACCACTACCACACTACAACAATTAGTACCCCACAACCACACAACAATTAGTACACCACTAACACACCACAACTAGTACACCAGTACTATAACACAACAACTAGTACCCCACTACTACCACACCACCACTAGTACACCACTATTACCACACCTCAATCAGTACACCACTACTACCACACTACAACTAGTACACCACTACTGCCACACCACAACTAGTACACCACTACTACCACACCCCAACTATCACACCACAACTACCACACCACAACTAGTACACTACTACTAAAACACCACAACTCGTACTCCACTACTAGTACACCACTACAACCACACCACAACTAGTACACCACTACTACCACACCACAACTACTACACCACTACTATTACTCGATGACTAGTACACCACTACTACAACACCACAACTTGTAGACCACCACTAGTACACCACTACTACCAAACCAGAACTAGTACACCACCACTAGTGCACCACTACTAGTACACCACTACTACCACACCACAACTAGTACACCACTGTGGGAACCGACCTGTGAGATTTATATATATTTAATTTATATAGAATTTATATTTACGTTAATTTATATACTTCGATAGCAATTGGTATGATGATAAGTGGACTGTATTTCTGCAATAATCTCACAAATCGATCCTCTACACATTAGGGGGGGTTGTATTAAATTTATATATATGCAGCCAATCAAACTACAGTATTAACTACACAGTAGTGTACATTGAAGAGGTTCTTTATTGTATTGTACAGCAGGCCTTAGTCCACCAGGTATAACCAGGATGTAGACACCAAATTATCCTCTTTGAGGTAGCTTCCATCACCCAGTAACTGGTACACAATGCATGCTTCCTCGTCTTGACCTGTCAAAAGGGCGCTAGCTATGAAGCCAGAATCCTAATATATGACAGCTATATCAGAGAAAACACTGTACAAGGAACCATAAAGACCTAGGCTTAATTACCTTTTATTAAGAGGCAGTTCGTATTCTAACCGGACCACCCTATCTACTGACATTAATGGCCAAAAATGATTAGATAAATGGGTTTCGGCAGAACACTTAACTTGTATTTGTTGACAGCGTGTTGATGATGGTACACCTTTGGTTTCCATAACACTTCGTCCAAATAAAATTAACAGGAGCCGTTTTTGCTCCCGTGCGCCTCTGGTCTAAGTACAATGGCTGACCACTCCTTCACAACTGACGCTACTGGCCTACATTGTCCAGATGACAGTAAGTGATAGAAGGGTCACATTTACTCCATTTTAATATTGATAATTAAGTTAATTTATATGAGATGTTTTTATGATGGTAAAGTCCAAAGACTAATGTATTTAAGAATAATTCCCACCATAATAGGTGGTGAATTTATAATAGTATATGGTAATGATATCCCATTTTCTATAGACGGAAATTCCACTACAAGTTACATTTTCTATGGGTTAACTTGTGTATACAACACAGCAATATTATCTGCCTGTATGATATTATTAAATGGTGTTGGATTTTCCGACAACCACTACTATCACACCACAACTAGTACACCGCAACTTCCACAGCACAGTTAGTACACCACAACTAGTACATCACTACTGCCACACCACAACTAGTACATCACTACTACCACACCACAACTAGTACCTTACTACTACCACACCACAACTAGTACACCACTACTATCACACCACAACTAGTATACCGCAACTGCCACACCACAGTTAGTATACCGCAACTGCCACACCACAGTTAGTACACCACAACTAGTACATCACTACTACCACACCACAACTAGTACATCATTTCTACCACACTACAACTAGTACACAACTACCACACTACAACTAGTACATCACTACTTCCACACCACAACTAGTACATCACTACTGCCACACCACAACTAGTACATCACTACTACCACACCACAACTAGTACCTTACTACTACCACACCACAACTAGTACACCACTACTATCACACCACAACTAGTATACCGCAACTGCCACACCACAGTTAGTACACCACAACTAGTACATCACTACTACCACACCACAACTAGTACATCATTTCTACCACACTACAACTAGTACACAACTACCACACTACAACTAGTACATCACTACTTCCACACCACAACAAGTACACCACTACTACCACACCACAACTAATACACCACTACAACGACACTACAACTAGTAAACAATTATTACCACACCACAACTAGTACAACACTACTACCACACCACATCTAGAGTAGTAGGGATGGCAGCGTAAACGGGATATTTTGTTTCTGGGGAAATATCCCGTTTAAGACCCAGGGTTTTCAGGTCAAATATCCCGTTTAAGACCCAGGGTTTTCAGGTCAGAAATATCCCATTTAAGACCCAGGGTTTTCAGGTCTGAAATATAACGTTTAAGACCCAAGGTTTTCAGGACAAATATCCCATTTAAGACCCAAGGTTTTCAGGGTAAATATCCCGTTTAAGAGCCAGGGTTTTCAGGTCAAATATCCCGTTTAAGACCCAGGGTTTTCAGGTCAAATATCCCGTTTAAGACCCAGGGTTTTCAGGTAAATTTGGGCAGTCACAGATTTGGAAGTAAGGAATTTTTATGAGAAAAATAATTTCCGAGATTTTAGAAGTTTGTTAAAAGTTCTTATGATGAAAATAATTATCATAGAAGTTTGTTAAAGTTCTTATGGGAGAAATTCAAATTTTTTCAGAGTTCTTACCTATAATAAACTGATATTTAGGCCGTATATATTTAAGTAGGATTCTTACTTAGAAACTAGTATATGTCTATAAAACTGAAGCATTACCCTACCATCCCTCTCCCGCTTCCCCTCACACCCCCTCCCTCTCCCCTTACCTCACAATCTCCCGCGTCACCTGTGTTTACCTTACGCCGCTAGCCAGCCAGCTAGCCAGACTCTATCTTCAGGTCACCGCCATAATCTTATCTTCTTCGTAATATCTGGACCATCCCTCCACCCTCTCTCTCTCTAGCTGCTACAGTACACCTCTCTCCTTTCATATTTTTCTTTCTTCGTAAGTCCTTACAGCTATTTTCTGACATCGTATGTTTTCTTCTTTTCATTAAACGAGTCAGTTTTTTACAAAAATCAACCGAGACATCTCAATGTTTCCTTTAATACTGAAGCTGCCTCCGAGACTAATAACTGAAATAATCAGAGTCAAGTTTTACCCAGAAAATTAACAGAGTTAATTTAAAAAAAATTAACAACAGAAATTCATCAGAGTCCAGTTTTCTAGCAAAATTCGTCAGAGTCCTGTAATCTGTGAAAATTTGACAGTCCAGTTTTTACCCAAAAATGATCAGAGTCCAATTATCAACAGAAATTCGTCAGAGTCCATTTTCTACTCTATTTTCTTCAGAGTCCAGTTTATACCGAAAATTTGCCAGAGTCCACTTTGTACCAAAAATATTCAGAGTCCAGTTCATGATCGAAATTAATCAGAGTCCAATTGAAGACCCAAATTTGACTGAGACCACATTTTCGCTACTAGCAGTCCAATCCCCCTGAAATTTTAAACAGTCATATTTCAGACATAGTAAATAAGATCAAGTTAGTTACTGAGCTCCAGCTCTCGTCCCCCACCCTACTTCCTCCTCAAGTCTTTGTTAATATCCTATCAATTCCCCTGAAATTTTTACCCTCTGTATTTCAGACACCGTAAATAAGATCAAAACAGTTAACGAGCTCCAGCTCTCGTCCCCACCTTAGTTCTCTCTCGTATCTTTGTAAATAACCCATCAATTTCCCTGAAATTTTTACCCTCTGTATTTCAGACATAGTAAATATGATGTAAACAATTATAAAACTCTAGCTCCTGTCCTCAGTCTAAGTTCACTCCTGTAAGTTCATTACTATCAGTCCAAATCCCCCTGAGATTTAAACACCCAACTACATTTTCAGACCCCCTGCAAATAAATCAAACTGAAATTACCGATTTCCAACTCATGTTCTTCACTTAGTTCAATGTTCATCAAATTATTTCAGATCAAACCTCTCTCCAGTCTATCAAAGTAAACATCATTTCCTTTAATACCCTTGGTGTACTCAGCTCTGTAATATTCACACTGTCATATAACACTTTACCTTCAATACCTTTTTGTTTACCCAAGTAAGCAATAATCACACGGTCAAAATCTCACCGTACACTTTCCTTCCCTTACCTTCTCATCCCCAACTTATCCAATCTTCAATAATCCTACTGTATTTTCATATTTTCTCTATATTCACTGTGTTCTTCGTATTCTCATCCATGTTTTCTGTGTTCACTTCATGTTCAGCAAGTATTCGCATCATGCTCAGTTCAAATTTTTTTCACCTGTTTTTCTCAATTTTTCTGTTTTCTACCATTTTCCCCGTATGTTCACTATGTTTTTGTCATGTTTTCATGTACATCATATGTTCTCTGTACAACTTTTATACTCAATATTCATGTTCTCAATGTACTTAGCTTCTTCTTCACATGTTCAGTGTTCATTCTTTGTATTCCCTATGTTCCTATCATGTCTTCATATTCTCTGTAAGTTCCTATTCCCTGCATGTTCACTGTGTTCATTAACTTTTGTTAAATGTTTTCTGTGATCACCGTATGTTCACTGTGTTCATTCCCTTACTTAGCCTCAATTTTTTATGTTCTTTGTTTCTTTAAACCAATTTGTTTCTTCCATTCACTAACTACTTCTTTGTCAAATAATAGCATCAGCAATACAGTTCCCCCAACAAATTTAGTCACCCTGGGTCTTAAACGGGATATTTCCCCAGAAACAAAATATCCCGTTTACGCTGCCATTCCTACTACTCTAGATGTGGTGTGGCAGTAGTGGTGTACTAGTTGTGGTGTGGTAATAATGGTTTACTAGTTGTGGTGTCGTTGTAGTGGTGTATTAGTTGTGGTGTGGTAGTAGTGGTGTACTAGTTGTGGTGTGGTAGTAGTGGTGTACTTGTTGTGGTGTGGAAGTAGTGGTGTACTAGTTGTAGTGTGGTAGTGGTGTACTAGTTGTAGTGTTGTAGAAATGGTGTACTAGTTGCGGTGTGGTAGTAGTGATGTACTAGTTGTGGTGTACTAACTGTGGTGTGGCAGTTGAGGTATACTAGTTGTGTTGTGATAGAAGTGGTGTACTAGTTGTGGTGTGGTAGTAGTAAGGTACTAGTTGTAATGTGGTAGTAGTGATGTACTAGTTGTGGTGTGGTAGTAGTGATGTACTAGTTGTGGTGTACTAACTGTGGTGTGGCAGTTGCGGTGTACAAGTTGTGGTGTGATAGTAGTGGTGTACTAGTTGTGGTGTGGTAGTAGTGGTGTACTAGTAGTGGTGTACTAGTGGTGGTGGACTAGTTCTGGTTTGGTAGTGGTGGTGTACTAGTGGTGGTCTACAAATTGTGGTGTTGTAGCAGTGGTGTACTAGTCATCGAGAAATAGTAGTGGTGGTGTGGTAGTAGTGGTGTACTAGTTGTGGTGTGGTTGTAGTGGTGTACTAGTAGTGGAGTACGTGTTGTGGTGTTTTAGTAGTGGTGCACTAGTTGTGGTGGGGTAGTTGTGGTGTGGTAGTTGTGGTGTGGTAGTAGTGGTGTAGTAGTTGTGGTGTGGTAGTTGTGGTGTGGTAGTAGTGGTGTACTTGTGGTGGTGTACTAGTTGTGGTGTGGCAGTAGTGGTGTAGTAGTTGTAGTGTGGTAGTAGTGGTGGACTGATTGAGGTGTGGTACTAGTGGTGGTGTGGTAGTAATGGGGTACTAGTTGTTGTGATATAGTAGTGGTGTACTAGTAGTGGTGTGTTAGTGGTGTACAAATTGTAATGTGGTTGTGGGGTACTAATTGTTGTGGTGTGGTAGTGGTGTACTATTGGTGGTGTGGAAGTAATGGTGTTTTAGCTGTGATGTTGTAGTAGCGGTGTTCTAGTTGTTGTGTGGTAGTAGTGAGGTACTAGTTGTGGTGTAGTAGTAGTGGTGTACTAGTTGTGATGTGGTAGTAGTGGTGTACTAGTGGTGGTGTGGTATTAGTGGTGTACTAGTGGTGGTGTGTTATTAGTGGTGTAGAAGTGATGGTGTGATAGTAGTGGGGTACTTGTTGTGGTAGTAGTGGTGCACTAGTTGTGGTGGTGAATTAGTTGGGTACTAGTTGTGGTGGGGTAGTAGTGGTGTACTAGATGTGGTGTGGTAGTAGTGGTGTACCAGTTGTGGTGTAGAAGTAGTATTATACTTGTTGTGGTGTGGTAGTATTGGTGTACAAGTGGTGATGTGGTAGTAGTGGTATACTAGTTGTGGCGTGGTAGTAGTGTTGTACTAGTTGTGGTGTAATAGTAGGGGTGAACTAGTTGTGGTTTCGTTGTAGTGGTGAACTAGTTGTGGTTTCGTTGTAGTGGGGTACTAGTTGTGGTGTAGTAGTAGTAGTATACTAGTTGTGGTGTGGTATTATTGGTGTACTAGTGGTGGTGTGGTAGTAGTGGTGTACTAGATGTGGTGTGGTAGTAGTGGTGTACTAGTTGTGGTGTAGTAGTAGTAGTATACTAGTTGTGATGTAGTATTATTAGTGCACTAGTGGTGGTGTGGTAGTAGTGGTGTACTAGATGTGGTGTGGTAGTAGTGGTGTACTAGTTGTGGTGTAGTAGTAGTAGTATACTAGTTGTGATGTGGTATTATTAGTGTACTAGTAGTCTAGTAGTGGTGTGGTAGTAGTGGTGTACTAGTTGTGGTGTGGTAGTAATGGTTTACTAGTTGTGGTGTCGTTTTAGTGGTGTATTAGTTGTGGTGTGGTAGTAGTGGTGTACTTGTTGTGGTGTGGAAGTAGTGGTGTACTAGTTGTAGTGTGGTAGTGGTGTATTAGATGTAGTGTGGTAGTGGTGTACAAGTTGTAATGTGGTAGAAGTGGTGTACTAGTTGTGGTGTAGTAGTAGTGGTGTATTAGTTGTGGTGTGGTAGTAGTAAGGTACTAGTTGTGGTGTGGTAGTAGTAGTGATGTACTAGTTGTGGTGTGGGTAGTAGTGATATACTAGTTGTGGTGTACTAACTGTGGTGTGGCAGTTGCGGTGTACTAGTTGTGGTGTGATAGTAGTGGTGTAATAGTTGTGGTGTGGTAGTAGTAGTGTACTAGTAGTGGTGTACTAGTTCTGGTTTGGTAGTAATGGTGTACTAGTGGTGGTCTACAAGTTGTGGTGTTTGTAGTAGTGGTGTACTGGTTTGTGATGAGGTTGTAGTGGTGTACTGTTAGTGGAATACTAGTTGTGTTTGTTTTAGTTGTTTCGTACTAGTTGCGGTGTGGTAGTTGTGGTGTAGTAGTAGTGGTGTACTTGTGGTGGTGTACTAGTTGTGATGTGGCAGTAATGGTGTACTAGTTGTAGTATGGTAGTAGTGGTGTACTGATTGAGGTGTGGTAGTAGTGGGGTACTAGTTGTGGTGTGTTAGTGGTGTACTAATTGTGGTGTGGTTGTGGGGTACTAATTGTTGTGGTGTAGTAGTGGTGTACTATTGGTGGTGTGGAAGTAGTGGTGTTTTATCTGTGATGTTGTAGTAGCGGTGTTTCTAGTTGTTTTGTGGTAGAAGTGAGGTACTATATGTGGTGTAGTAGTAGTGGTGTACTAGTTGTGATGTGGTAGTAGTGGTGTACTAGTGGTGGTGTGGTATTAGTGGTGTACTAGTGGTGGTGTGTTATTAGTGGTGTAGGGTGATGGTGTGATAGTAGTTGGGTACTTGTTGTGGTAGTAGTGGTGTACTAGTGGTGGTGTTGAATTAGTTGGGTACTAGTTGTATTGGGGTAGTAGTGGTGTACTATTTGTGGTGTGGTAGTAGTGGTGTACTAGTTGTGGTGTAGAAGTAGTATAATACTAGTTGTGGTGTGGCAGTATTGGTATACTAGTGGTGTGGTAGTGGTGGTGTGGTAGTGGTGGTGTGGTAGTAGTGGTGTACTAGTTGTAATGTGGAAGTAGTGGTGTACTAATGGTGGTGTTGTAGAAGTGGTGTACTAGTTGTTGTGAGGTAGTAGTGGTGCACGAGTTGTGGAGTGGTAGTAGTGGTGTACTAGTTGTGGTGTGGTAGTAGTGGTGTACAAGTTGTGATGTACTAGTTGTGGTGTTGTAATAGTGGTGTACTAGTTGTGTTGTAGTAGTAGTGGTGTACTAGTTGTGGTGTGGTAGTATTGGTGTACTAGTTGTTGTGTACTAGTTATGGTGTGGTAGTAGTAATGTGCTAGTTGTGGTGTGGTAGTAGTTTCTGTACTAGGTATGGTGTTGTAGTTGTGGTGTAGGTAGTAGTGGTGTAACTATATATAGTGTGATAGTAGTGGTGTACTAGTAGTTGTGTGGCAGTAGTGGTGTACTTGTTGTGGTGTGGGAGTAGTGGTGTACTAATCGTGGTGTTGTTGTAGTTGTGTAATGGTGGTGGTGTACTAATTGTTGTGTGGTAGTTGTGGTGTGGTAGTAGAGGTGTACTCGTTGTTGTGTGGTAATAGAGGTGTACTAGTTTGGTTATATTATTAGTGGTGTACTACTTGTGGTGTGGTAGTAGTGGTGTATTAGTTGTGGTGTGGTAGTAGTGGTGTACTAATGGTGGTGTTGTTGTAGTGGTATACTTTTGGTGATGTGGAAGTAGTTGTGTTTTAGTGGTGATGTGGTAGTAGTGGTGTACTAGTTGTGCAGTGGTAGTAGTAGTATACTAGTGGTGGTGTAGTTGTGATGGTGTACTAGTTGTCGTGTACTATTTGTGGTGTGATAGTAGTGGTGTACTTGTGATGGTGTGGTACTAGTGGTGTACTATTGATGGTGTGGTAGTAGTGGTGAGGTAATAGTGGTGTACTATTTTGGTGTGGTAGTAGTGGTGTACTAGTTGTGGTGTGGTAGTAGTGGTGTACTAGTTATAGTGTAATAGTAGTGTTGCACTAGTTGTGGTGTGGTATTATTGGCGTACTAGTAGTAGTGTACTATTGGTGGGTGCACTATTTCTGGTGTGGTAGTAGTGGTGAACTAGTGGTGGACTAAAGTTGTGGTGTGGTATAGTGATGTACTAGTGGTGATTTGGTGGTAGAGGTGTACTAGTAGTGGTGTGCTAGTAATGGTGTACTAGTGGTGTTGTGGTAATAGTGGTGTACTAGTTGTGGTGAGGTAGTAATGGTGGAGACGTTGTGGTGTGGTAGAAGTGGTGTACTAGTTGTGGAGTGGTAGTAGTAGTGTACTAGTTGTAGTGTGGTAGTAGTGGTGTACTAGGTATGGTGTTGTAGTTGTGGTGTGGTAGTAGTGGTGTACTATATATAGTGTGATAGTAGTGGTGTACTAGTAGTTGTGTGGCAGTAGTGGTGTACTTGTTGTGGTGTGGGAGTAGTGGTGTACTAATCGTGGTGTTGTTGTAGTTGTGTAATGGTGGTGGTGTACTAATTGTTGTGTGGTAGTTGTGGTGTGGTAGTAGAGGTGTACTCGTTGTTGTGTGGTAATAGAGGTGTACTAGTTTGGTTATATTATTAGTGGTGTACTACTTGTGGTGTGGTAGTAGTGGTGTATTAGTTGTGGTGTGGTAGTAGTGGTGTACTAATGGTGGTGTTGTTGTAGTGGTATACTTTTGGTGATGTGGAAGTAGTTGTGTTTTAGTGGTGATGTGGTAGTAGTGGTGTACTAGTTGTGCAGTGGTAGTAGTAGTATACTAGTGGTGGTGTAGTTGTGATGGTGTACTAGTTGTCGTGTACTATTTGTGGTGTGATAGTAGTGGTGTACTTGTGATGGTGTGGTACTAGTGGTGTACTATTGATGGTGTGGTAGTAGTGGTGAGGTAATAGTGGTGTACTATTTTGGTGTGGTAGTAGTGGTGTACTAGTTGTGGTGTGGTAGTAGTGGTGTACTAGTTATAGTGTAATAGTAGTGTTGCACTAGTTGTGGTGTGGTATTATTGGCGTACTAGTAGTAGTGTACTATTGGTGGGTGCACTATTTCTGGTGTGGTAGTAGTGGTGAACTAGTGGTG
>NC_091203.1:332430-377568 GCF_040958095.1 Procambarus clarkii
CGCCCGCCGCCACTATCCGCCACCGCCGCCACTGTCCGCCACAGCCGCCACTCTCCGCCGTACAGCCTCCCCTCTCTCCGTTAGTAAATAATTATAATTGTTAGTAAATAATAAAAGAATTATAAAATTATTAGATTTTTTTTACCCTTAAATTGGTTTTAATATTTAAATTGAAAATAATAATATAATATAAAATATAATAAAAATAATATAATATAAAATATAATTTAATTTCAAGAAATTTAACTTTAAACACAAAGATGTGAAAAGGGTTCAGATTATTGGCTCAAACCTTTCATAAGAGATTCATATTGGTATATGAATGGATTATGAATGACTCATGTTAGGAGTGTAAAGTTGCCACAACATCTCAAATTAGTGTTAGATACATATGTCTTGGTTATAAGTTTTGGAAACCTATTAAGTCCACACACAATATCGTATCTGATACGATAAACAAACGTTTCCAATACTTTCAAATACTTTCCAGATATGTTGTGGCAACCTAAAATTGTTTGCTGGGATGGTGGTTTAACTGGTGGTGGTGGAGGTGGTGGTGGCACCTCAAGCAGCACGGGTGTACTCATGTGAGATGAGGGTGGTATAGCTGGTGATGGTGGTGGAGATGGTGGTGGCACCTCAAGCAGCACGGGTGTACTCATGTGGGATGATGCTGGTGTAGCTGGTCGTGGTGGTGGTGTGGTGGCACCTCAAGCAACACGCGTGTACTCATGTGGGATGATGGTGGTGGGGCTGGTGGTGGAGGCACCTCAAGCAGCACGGGTGTACTCATGTGGGATGATGGTGGTGTAGCTTGTGGGGTGGTGGTGGTGGTAATGGTGTTACCTCAAGCAGCACGGGTGTACTCATGTGTAATGATAGTGGTGTAGCTGGTGGTGGTGGTGGTGGTGGTAATGGTAGTACCTCAAGCAGCACGGGTGTACTCATGTGAGATGATGGTGGTGTAGCTGGTGGTGGTGGTGGTGGTACCTCAAGCAGCACGGGTGTAACTCATGTGTGGTGATGGGTAGTGTAGATGATGGTTATGGTGGTGGTGGTAATGGTGGTACCTCAAGCAGCACGGGTGTACCCATGTGGGATGATGTTGGTGTAGCTGGTGGTGGTGGTGTGGTGGTGGTGGTGGCACCTCAAGCACACTGGTGTATTCATGTGGGATGATGGTGGTTTAGCTGGTGATGGTGGTGGTGATCTTTGTGGTGGTGGTAGTGATGGTGGCACCTCAAGCAGCACGGGTGTACTCATGTGAGATGAGGGTGGTATAGCTGGTGATGGTGGTGGAGATGGTGGTGGCACCTCAAGCAGCACGGGTGTACTCATGTAGGATGATGCATGGTGTAGCTGGTCGTGGTGGTGGTGGTGGTGGTGGCACCTCAGCAACACGCGTGTACTCATGTGGGATGATGGTGGTGGGGCTGGTGGTGGAGGCACCTCAAGCAGCACGGGTGTACTCATGTGGGATGATGGTGGTGTAGCTTGTGGTGGTGGTGGTGGTGGTAATGGTGTTACCTCAAGCAGCACGGGTGTACTCATGTGTAATGATAGTGGTGTAGCTGGTGGTGGTGGTGGTGGTGGTAATGGTAGTACCTCAAGCAGCACGGGTGTACTCATGTGAGATGATGGTGGTGTAGCTGTGGTGGTGGTGGTGGTACCTCAAGCAGCACGGTGTACTCATGTGTGGTGATGGTAGTGTAGATGATGGTTATGGTGGTGGTGGTAATGGTGGTACCTCAAGCAGCACGGGTGTACCCATGTGGGATGATGGTGGTGTAGCTGGTGGTGGTGGTGGTGGTGGTGGTGGTGGCACCTCAAGCAACACTGGTGTATTCATGTGGGATGATGGTGGTGGTGATCTTTGTGGTGGTGGTAGTGATGGTGGCACCTCAAGCAGCATGGGTGTACTCATGTGGGATGATGGTGGTGTAGCTGGTGGTGGTGGTGGTGGAGGTAGTGGTGGTGGTGGCACCTCAAGCAGCACGGGTGTACTCATGTGGGATGATGGTGGTGTAGCTGGTGGTGGTGGTGGTGGAGGTAGTGGTGGTGGTGGCACCTCAAGCAGCACGGGTGTACTCATGTGGGATGATGGTGGTGTAGCTGGTGGTGGTGGTGGTGTTGGCGGTGGGGGTGGTGGTGGCACCTCAAGCAGCACGGGTGTACTCATGTAGGATGATCGTGGTGTAGCTGTTTGTAGTGGTGGTGGTGGTGGTGGTGGTGGTGGCACCTCAAGCAGCACGGGTGTACTCATGTGGGATGATGCTGGTGTAGTTGGTGTGGTGGTGGCACCTCAAGCAGCACGGGTGTGCTCATGTGAGATGATGGAGGTGTAGCTGGTGGTGGTGGCACCTCAAGCAGCACGGGTGTACTCATGTGAGATGATGATGGTGTAGCTGGTGGTGGTGGTGGTGGTGGCACCTCAAGCAGCACGGGTGTACTCAAGTGGGATGATGGTGGTGGTACCTCAAGCAGCACGGGTGTACTCATGTGGAATGATGGTGGTGTAGCTGGTGGTGGTGTTGGTGTGTAACACCGCTCTATTGTAAGACCACTATAATGCACCACTATAATGGATACTAAACTAATAATGTAAACACTACTTATCCTGAGTAACACTTCCCCATCGGTTGCTCTTGGTAACACTGTTATGAGCTGACATATGATGGTTACAACGGAACTAAAAAGTACACTGCCAACAGGAAATGCTAACACAAGGATTAAATACGCTGCCACCATCTGCCTTTAACCATTGAGACTATATCAAGCAACGAGGTAAGAAACATTGCTTGACGTAGAGAGTACTTTCTATGACTGTCATTATTATGAAAACGGTTGTCAGCCACGATATCCAAAAGGCTAAGAGGATTCAACAATTGACACAGACGGGAAATTAAAACATGAGTTTATTGAGACCAAATTATGTCAATCACCACTTATAATCTTATTCTAACACTGGCAAAAATTTAAGAAATTTGGACATGGAACAAAAACCTCAGAGATCACACACGTTACCTTAAGACCTGTCTCTCCCTGGCTGAGATGTTCTTCACAGCCCTCTCTGAGCCCCGGTGTTCGGCACTCTGTCCTTACTAAGTCCTACAGGACCTCTATATACAACCCCCACAGGGGGAGGGGGAGATTTGCTGTTGCTACCTGCCCCAAGACTATAAAAGATCGGCCCACACGTGTACAAACACTCAAGAAATATTTCAATAAGCTTGTTTGACATTCACCATACACTCTTCAAGAGAGGAGTTATTAATTACATGTGTGACTGACCTCTAACCTGGCCAAAAGGGGGAGTTTCATGGATGTTTACACATAAGAATCTGGAGTCTAATTAACTTGCATGAAATATTACATACTTGAAACTATGCTGACTAAGACTAACCCAGGAATTTTTTTTTAATCAACATATAAGATAAACCGGAGGTCATCTGGGCTGACCTCTTGGAGAAGGCTTCCCTGGGTGTGAACTATAAGGGGGGGGGGGAGGTCATGGGTGGTACCTCAAGCAGCACGGGTGTACTCATGTGGGATGATGGTTTTGTAGCTGGTGGTGGTGGTGTAGCTGGTGGTGGTGGTTGTGTAGCAGGTGGTGGTGGTGTTGGTTGTGGTGGCTGTGGTGGTGGTGTAGCTGGTGGTGGTGATGGTGGCACCTCAAGCAGCACGGGTGTACTCATGTGGGATGATTGTGGTGTAGCTGGTGGTGGTGGTGGAGGTGGTGGTGGTGGCACCTCAAGTAGCAAGGGTGTACTTATGTTGGATGATGGTCGTGTAGCTGGTGGTGGTGGTGGTGATGGTAGCATCTCAAGCAGCAAGGGGTGTACTCATGTGAGATGATTGTGGTGTAGCTGGTGGTGGTGGTGGTGGCTCCTCAAGCAACACGGATGTACTCATGTGAGATGATGGTGGTGTAGCTGGTGGTGATGGTGGCACCTCAAGCAGCACGGGTGTACTCAAGTGGGATGATAGTGGTGGTGGTGGTGTGGTGGAGGCACCTCAAGCAGTACGGGTGTACTCATGTGGGATGATGTTGGTGTAGCTGGTGGTGGTGGTGATTGTGTGTGGTGGTGGTGGTGGTGGTGGTGTGTAGCTGGTGGTGGTGTAGCTGGTGGTGGTAGTGGTGGTTGTGGTGGTGGTGTAGCTGGTGGTGGTGGTGGTGGTGGCACCTCAAGCAGCACGGGTGTACTCATGTGGGATGATGGTGTAGATGGTGGTGGTGGTGGAAGTGGTGGTGGTGGCACCTCAAGCAGCAAGGGTGTACTCATGAGGGATGATGGTGGTGTAGCTGGTGGTGGTGGTGGTGGTGGTGTTGGCGATGGTGGTGGTGGTGGTGTTGGTGGCACCTCAAGAAGCACGGGTACACTCATGTGGAATGATGGTGGTGGTGGTGGTGGTGGCACCTCAAGCAGCACGGCTGTACTCATGTGGAATAATGGTGGTGTAGCTGGTGGTGGTGGTGGTGGTGGCACCTCAAGCAGCACGTGTGTACTGATGAGATGATTGTGGTGTAGCTGGTGGTGGTGGTGGCACGTCAAGCAACATGGATGTACTCATGTGAGATGATGATGGTGTAGCTGGTGGTGGTGGTGGTGGTGGTGGTGGCACCTCAAGCAGCACAGGTGTACTCATGTGGAATGATGGTGGTGTAGCTGGTGGTGGTGGTGGTGGTGGTGGTGGTGTTGGTGGTACCTCAAGCAGCACGGGTGTACTTATGTGGGATGATGGTTTTGTAGCTGGTGGTGGTGGTGGTGGTGTAGCTGGTGGTGGTGGTTGTGGTGGTTGTGTAGCTGGTGGTGGTGGTATTGGTTGTGGTGGTTGTGGTGGTGGCAATGCAAGCAGCACGGGTGTACTCATGTGGGATGATTGTGGTGTAGCTGGTGGTGGTGGTGGAGGTGGTGGTGGTGGCACCTCAAGTAGCAAGGGTGTACTCATGAGGGATGATGGTGGTGTAGCTGGTGGTGGTGGTGGTGGTGGTGGCGATGGTGGTGGTGGTGGTGTTGGTGGCACCTCAAGCAGCACGGGTGTACTCACATGGGATGATGGTGGTGTATCTGGTGGTGGTGGTGGTGGTGCTGGTGGTGGCACCTCAAGCAGCACGGTTGTACTCATGTGAGATGATAGTGGTGTAGCTGGTGGTGGTGGTGGTGTTGGTGGCACCTCAAGCAGCACGGGTGTACTCAGGGATGATGGTGGTGTATCTGGTGGTGGTGGATGGTGTGGTGCTGGTGGTGTGTGGTGGTGACCAGCACTCAAGCAGCACGGTGTACTCATGTGGATGATGGTGGTGTAGCTGGTGGTGGTGGTGGTGTACTCAAGCAGCACGGGTGTACTCATGTGAGATGATGGTGGTGAGCTGGTGGTGGTGGTGGTGGCGATGGTGGTGGTGGTGGTGTTGGTGGCACCTCAAACAGCACGGGTGTACTCATGTGAGATGATGGTGGTGATGGTGGTGTGGTGGTGGTGGTGGTGGTGGTGGTGGTGTGGTGGCACCTCAATCAGCACGGGTGTACTCACATGGGATGATGGTGATGTGGTGTGGTGTGTGGTGATCTGGTGGTGGTGTGTGGTGGTGTGGTGGTGCTGGTGGTGGCACCTCAAGCAGCACGGGTGTACTCATGTACTCACCTAGTTGTACTCACCTAGTTGTGTTTGCAGGGGTTGAGCTCTGGCTCTTTGGTCCCGCCTCTCAACCGTCAATCAACAGGTGTACAGATTCCTGAGCCTATCGGGCTCTGTCATATCTACACTTGAAACTGTGTATGGAGTCAGCCTCCACCACATCACCCCCTAATGCATTCCATTTGTCAACCACTCTGACACTAAAAAAGTTCTTTCTAATATCTCTGTGGCTCATTTGGGCACTCAGTTTCCACCTGTGTCCCCTTGTGCGTGTTCCCCTTGTGTTAAATAGACTGTCTTTATCTACCCTATCAATCCCCTTCAGAATCTTGAATGTGGTGATCATGTCCCCCCTAACTCTTCTGTCTTCCAGCGAAGTGAGGTTTAATTCCCGTAGTCTCTCCTCGTAGCTCATACCTCTCAGCTCGGGTACTAGTCTGGTGGCAAACCTTTGAACCTTTTCCAGTTTAGTCTTATCCTTGACTAGATATGGACTCCATGCTGGGGCTGCATACTCCAGGATTGGCCTGACATATGTGGTATACAACGTTCTGAATGATTCTTTACACAAGTTTCTGAATGCCGTTCGTATGTTGGCCAGCCTGGCATATGCCGCTGATGTTATCCGCTTGATATGTGCTGCAGGAGACAGGTCTGGCGTGATATCAACCCCCAAGTCTTTTTCCTTCTCTGACTCCTGAAGAATTTCCTCTCCCAGATGATACCTTGTATCTGGCCTCCTGCTCCCTACACCTATCTTCATTACATTACATTTGGTTGGGTTAAACTCTAACAACCATTTGTTCGACCATTCCTTCAGCTTGTCTAGGTCTTCTTGAAGCCTCAAACAGTCCTCTTCTGTTTTAATCCTTCTCATAATTTTAGCATCGTCCGCAAACATTGAGAGAAATGAATCGATACCCTCCGGGAGATCATTTACATATATCAGAAACAAGATAGGACCGAGTACAGAGCCCTGTGGGACTCCACTGGTGACTTCACGCCAATCGGAGGTCTCACCCCTCACCGTAACTCTCTGCTTCCTATTGCTTAGATACTCCCTTATCCACTGGAGCACCTTACCAGCTACACCTGCCTGTCTCTCCAGCTTATGTACCAGCCTCTTATGCGGTACTGTGTCAAAGGCTTTCCGACAATCCAAGAAAATGCAGTCTGCCCAGCCCTCTCTTTCTTGCTTAATCTGTGTCACCTGATCGTAGAATTCTATCAAGCCTGTAAGGCAAGATTTACCCTCCCTGAATCCATGTTGGCGATTTGTCACGAAGTCCCTTCTCTCCAGATGTGTTACCAGGTTTTTTCTCACGATCTTCTCCATCACCTTGCATGGTATACAAGTCAAGGACACTGGCCTGTAGTTCAGTGCCTCTTGTCTGTCGCCCTTTTTGTATATTGGGACCACATTCGCCGTCTTCCATATTTCTGGTAGGTCTCCCGTCTCTAGTGATTTACTATACACTATGGAGAGTGGCAAGCAAAGTGCCTCTGCACACTCTTTCAGTACCCATGGTGAGATCCCATCTGGACCAACCGCCTTTCTAACATCCAGATCCAGCAGGTGTCTCTTGACCTCCTCTCTCGTAATTTCGAACTCCTCCAAGGCCGCCTGGTTTACCTCCCTTTCTCCTAGCACAGTGACCTCACCCTGTTCTATTGTGAAGACCTCCTGGAACCTCTTGTTGAGTTCCTCACACACCTCTCTGTCATTCTCTGTATACCTGTCCTCGCCTGTTCTAAGTTTCAATACCTGTTCTTTCACTGTTGTTTTCCTTCTGATGTGACTGTGGAGTAGCTTTGGTTCGGTCTTGGCTTTGTTTGCTATATCATTTTCAAAAATTTTCTCTGCTTCTCTTCTCACCCTGACGTACTCATTCCTGGTTCTCTGGTATCTCTCCCTGCTTTCTGGTGTTCTGTTATTCCGGAAGTTCCTCCACGCCTTCTTGTTCAGTTTCTTCGCTTCCATACATGCCCTATTATACCATGGATTCTTTTGTTGCTTCTCGGATTTTTCCCTTTGGGCCGGGATGAACCTGTTTACTGCCTCCTGACACTTTTGGGTAACATAGTCCATCATACCCTGTACAGACTTGTCTCTGAGGTCTGTGTCCCAAGGTATTTCACTTAGGAAACTTCTCATCTGTTCATAATTCCCCTTTCGGTATGCCAGCCTTTTGATTCCTAGTTCTTTTTCGGGGGAGATAAGTCCTAGCTCTACCAGGTACTCAAAGTTCAATACACTGTGGTCACTCATTCCCAAGGGCGCTTCCATCTTAACTTCCCTTATATCCCATTCATTTAGGGTAAATATCAAATCAAGCATTGCTGGTTCATCTTCTCCTCTCATTCTTGTTGGCTCTTTGGTATGCTGGCTTAGAAAGTTTCTTGTTGCCACGTCCAGCAGCTTAGCTCTCCATGTTTCTGGTCCTCCATGCGGGTCTCTGTTCTTCCAATCTATCTTCCCATGGTTGAAGTCTCCCATAATTAGTAGTCCAGATCCATTCCTGCTAGCAACAGAAGCTGCTCTTTCTATTATGTTAATGGTGGCCATGTTGTTTCTATCATATTCCTGTCTAGGTCTTCTGTCATTTGGTGGTGGATTATATATGACTGCGACTATAATTTTTTTCCCTCCATTTGTTACAGTACCTGCTATGTAGTCACTGAAACCTTCACAGCCCTGAATATCCATCTCCTCAAAATCCCAGCCTTTTCTTACCAGCAGAGCTACACCACCCCCACCTCTTCCTTCCCTCTCTTTCCGCATAACATAATAGTCCTGTGGAAACACTGCATTTGTTATTGTTTTCGTGATCTTTGTTTCTGTGAGGGCTATTATGTCTGGGTTTTCCTCTAGTACCAGTTCTCCAAGCTCATTTGCTTTATTTGTAATTCCATCTATGTTAGTGTACATCGCTTTGAGGCTCACTTTCTTCTGTCCCTTCTCAAATCGCCTCCTTGGTGAGTGTTCTGCTGGTGGGGGAGGCTGTTCCATGGGTGTGAGGACCTGTGAGGTGGGTAACAGGATCTCAGAGGATACTGGAATGAGGGGCGGGGGATCCAGTGAAGGGGGAGGGACAGGGAGGGTATGGGGTGAAAGGGGAGGGAGGACGGGAAGGAAAGGGGGGGAGGGAGGACTCGGGAGGAGGGGAGGGGTAGAAGGGTGGGGATTGGGTGTGGGGGGAGGGAGATTTGGCTGAACTTTTGAGTGGGGGCAGGGAGGGTTTGGGGTAGGGGGTTTTCTATGCAGAGGAGGGAGGCGGGGTTGTCCTCCCTTCTGGTGTTACTGGGTAGCTGGTTGTGGGTTCCCCCTCGCCTCTGGGGGTGTTGTGTTGGGAGCTGTGACTTCCTGGTTTTCCCCTCTCGCCCTGCGCCTCTTCCTTGCTTCTGCCGCCACGGCTCTCTCCTCCCTTGTCATGTCTCGCTGGAGGAATACATTTTTTAATTTTCCCACGTTTTTCAGGGAGCTCTTCCTCGATAGGATCCTCTCCTTTGTGTTCTCGTTTGCAAACACTATCTTTATCATTCGGTCTCGGTCTTTGTTGTACCGGCCTAGCCTGAAAACCTTCTCAATGCTATGCTCGGACCCTTCCATGTCTAGTGCCTTTAGTACTTCATTCACTGCTGCTTTGTCCTTGTCATTCCACTCTGTCCTATTGGTTCCTTCCTGTTCCCTAATACCCACAGCAAGCACTGATCTTTTCCTTTCCAGCAGTTGGCTACACCACCATCATGTGGGATGATGGTGGTGTAGCTGGTGGTGGTGGTGGTGGTAGTACCTCAAGCAGCACGGGTGTACTCATGTGAGATGATGGTGGTGTAGCAGGTGGTGGTGGTGGTGGTGGCGATGGTGGTGGTGGTGGTGTTGGTGGCACCTCAAGCAGCACGGGTGTACTCATGTGAGATGATGGTGGTGTAGCTGGTGGTGGTGGTGGTGGTAGTACCTCAAGCAGCACGGGTGTACTCATGTGAGATGATGGTGGTGTAGCTGGTGGTGGTGGTGGTGGCACCTCAAGCAGCACGGGTGTACTCACATGGGATGATGGTGGTGTAGGTGGTGGTGTTGGTGGTGGTGGTGCTGGTGGTGCCACCTCAAGCAGCACGGGTGTACTCATGTGGGATGTTGGTGGTGTAGCTGGTGGTGGTGGTGGAAGTGGTGGTGGTGGCACCTCAAGCAGCAAGGGTGTACTCATGAAGGATGATGGTGGTGTAGCTGGTGGTGGTGGTGGCGATGGTGGTGTAGCTGGTGGTGGTGGTGGCGATGGTGGTGGTGGTGGTGTTGGTGGCACCTCAAGCAGCACGGGTACACTCATGTGGGATGATGGTGGTGGTGGTGGTGGTGAAACCTCAAGCAGCACGGGTGTACTCATGTACTCACCTAATTGTACTCACCTAATTGGGCTTGCGGGGGCTGAGCTTTGGCTCTTTGGTCCCGCCTCTCAACTGTCAATCAACTGGTGTACAGATTCCTGAGCCTACTGGGCTCTATCATATCTACATTTGAAACTGTGTATGGAGTCAGCCTCCACCACATCACTTCCTAGTGCATTCCATTTATTAACTACTCTGACACTGAAAAAATTCTTTCTAACGTCTCTGTGGCTCATCTGGGTACTAAGTTTCCACCTGTGTCCCCTTGTTCGTGTCCCACCCGTGCTGAAGAGTTTGTCTTTGTCCACCCTGTCAATTCCCCTGAGAATTTTGTAGGTGGTTATCATGTCTCTCCTTACTCTTCTGTTTTCCAGGGATGTGAGGTTCAGCTCCTTTAGCCTTTCCTCGTAGCTCAATCCTCTCAGTTCCGGGACGAGCCTGGTGGCATACCGCTGAATCTTCTCTAACTTTGTCTTGTGTTTAACTAGGTATTGTTATGATCTCAGCCTACAGGAGAAACGAGTCTCCCTCCTTGAGAGTTATTCAGCAAGCCTGACCTGATTAGAAGGTCTAGCGAATATTGAAGTGATAACGCATATGTAAAATAGTTGGTTGGATATGTGTAACAGTTTGAGATTATGGGCAATGCAGAAGAAAATAGATAAATGACGGGCTAGGAGATGTGGACATTTTGCTGGAGGCGTGAGGCTCGCTTCTGGAGGACCTTGACCTCACTTGAGTGCCAGACATCGCAGGGGGAAGCCGCGCTCCGTTGAGCTCCCGTCAGAAGGGAACCCCTAGTGATATATCTCTAAGAGAAGAGAAGTGTGCAGACGTGCCAGCTGTGGAATCGAGCTGGGGACGTGTGGTCTCAAGTCGTGGACGATAATTAGTGAATATTAAGCCGCCCGGAGGCATTATTGTGGGCCGTGGGAGCGCCCTGACCTGACGCCGTCAGAGGGAAAGCGCCCTCGACCAATTAATCTGTGGTAAGCACGATATACGCCAGTTCATAGTGATCACTTGTAGTTGGTCGTGTGCCCAGCGACAGTAGCAATGTTTATTTATAAGTTAGGCATGTTTTAATAAGGCAGAAAGCCTGAAATAAGAGAGTGGAGAGGGAGGAACACGGAGCGACGTCCGTCCCCTCTGAGCGCTGGCGGACGACTGAGGGAGCCTGGCTCCGGATGGAGGAAGACCCTCCAGCGAGTGAGGACCGCCGCCAGGCGAGGTGGAGTATGGACCCGCCCAAAACGGGGGAGTCCACTCTCACTGTATATAGAGGACAGATAGAGGTTTGAGGCAAGCATATTGTGTGGTTATTTTTGTTTATGTGTTAAAGGGGAACATTTTATTGGAGTGTCGATGGGTTGCAGGTTTGTCTTTGGGGAAGAAGTTGCTGAGAACTTCGAAGCCAGCAGATGATGTAGCTGATGAGACTCCAAGGTAGTGGAGCAGAGGACCTCGAGCTGTGAGGAGAAGCAGCAGTGAAGAGGAGTGTCACGTGCTTCTGTAGAGGTGGTGTAGCAGCCAAGAGAGCTGTGGAAGAACCTAACAGAAGGGTGAAGCACCGTAGTTGCACAAGGAAACTTCATGATAGCAGCCTGGAGGAGCTGCAGAGGATCCTGGTAGTGAAGCCCGGAAGAACCTAAGGATATTAGGGTTGTGAACTTCCAGAGGTGGAAGGGGAAGTTCTGGTGGATTACTTGTAGGGAGTTGATAGTGTTTGGTTGTGAGTAGCGTGCAAGACGCAGTGAGAGGTGAGTGACTGTTGGCATTCTTATGTCAAGGAGTTTTTTACTGAAGTTTAGAGTTGCAGTCGTAGGCTTGATTACCTACAGATGTATGTGCATGAGGACTGACAGTGATCGATTAATCATTGTTGTGTATCAATGAACATTTATACTGATATATGTTATTGCATTCAAATGCTGGTTTTCTATATATATATTATCTTGCTGATAGTGCAACAGTGTATGTAGGTTTGACCAACTTGAGGAGGTTAATAGTATCAGGTGGTGAACCAGGAGATAGGATACCACTTGATAAGCTGATAATAGAGTTCTGATGGTATTGGAGTGCAACCTGATTGTGATTATCGAGTATAGGATTCATTATTATTATATGTGTGTATGTATCGTGTATGTGCTTTGTCCAGTAAATGTGTCACAATTTGCTGGTGTTTGCCCTTGTCCTAGTGAGGCTTCCCAGGAGGTAGTAAAGAAGGAGAGAGAGAGAGAAGGAACCAAGAACCACTGCTGTGGACAGGGTAGAAGGTAATACTAGTAAGTCATAGGGGATTGAGGAGATCACATCTCATAAGGAGAGAGTGGGGAGTCACAGCGGCTCGAGTGGGTGTGTGCACGTGACAACGAGGCTAAGTGTTGGAGCCGCATCCCCTAAACGTGTGACGTTGAGCCCCTCTCCAAGAGCCAGAAACGCCAAGGGTGATCTCCTAGTATAAGCACTCTGCCGAGTTGTGGGTTGGGTTGTCCATAGAGAAGGATCAACGACGACAACACCAACCAACCCACAGTCTATAATAGTATGGATTCCAGGCTGGAGCTGCATACTCCAGGATTGGTCTTACATAAGTGGTATACAGGGTTCTGAAAGATTCCTTACACAAGTTTCTGAAGGCAGTTCTTATGTTGGCCAGTCTAGCATATGCTGCTGATGATATTCTTTTGATGTGGGCCTCTGGGGACATGTTCGGTGTGATATCAACCCCCAGATCCTTCTCTCTATTTGATTCTTGCATGATTTCCCCTCCCAGATGATACCTTGTGTTCAGCCTCCTGCTCCCTTCGCCTAATTTCATCACCTTACACTTTCCAGAGTTGAACTTCAGCATGTGTGGAATGTGGAATTCCAACTTCATGTGGAATGATAGTGGTGTAGCTGCTGGTGGTGGTGGTGGTGGCACCTCAAGCAGCACGTGTGTACTGATTTGAGATGATTGTGGTGTAGCTGGTGGTGGTGGTGGCACCTCAAGCAGCACGGGTGTACTCATGTGGAATGATGGTGGTGTAGCTGGTGGTGGTGGTGGTGGTGTTGGTGGTACCTCAAGCAGCACGGGTGTACTCATGTGGGATGATGGTTTTGTAGCTGGTGGTGGTGGTGGTGGTGGTGTAGCTGGTGGTGGTGGTTGTGGTGGTTGTGTAGCTGGTGGTGGTGGTGTTGGTTGTGGTGGTTGTGGTGGTGGTGTAGGTGGTGGTGGTGGTGGTGGCACCTCAAGCAGCACGGGTGTACTCATGTGGGATGATTGTGGTGTAGCTGGTGGTGGTGGTGGAAGTGGTGGTGGTGGCACCTCAAGTAGCAAGGGTGTACTCATGAGGGATGACGGTGGTGTAGCTGCTGGTGGTGGTGGTGGTGGCGATGGTGGTTGGTGGTGTTGGTGGCACCTCAAGCAGCACGGGTGTACTCATGTGGGATGATGGTGGTGTAGCTGGTGGTGGTGGTGGTGGTAGTACCTCAAGCAGCACGGGTGTACTCATGTGAGATGATGGTGGTGTAGCTGGTGGTGGTGGTGGTGGTGGCGATGGTGGTGGTGGTGGTGTTGGTGGCACCTCAAGCAGCACGGGTGTACTCATGTGAGATGATGGTGGTGTAGCTGGTGGTGGTGGTGGTGGTAGTACCTCAAGCAGCACGGGTGTACTCATGTGAGATGATGGTGGTGTAGCTGGTGGTGGTGGTGGTGTTGGTGGCACCTCAAGCAGCACGGGTGTACTCACATGGGATGATGGTGGTGGGTGGTGGGTGTTGGTGGTGGTGGTGCTGGTGGTGGCACCTCAAGCAGCACGGGTGTACTCATGTGGGATGTTTGTGGTGTAGCTGGTGGTGGTGGTGGAAGTGGTGGTGGTGGCACCTCAAGCAGCAAGGGTGTACTCATGAAGGATGATGGTGGTGTAGCTGGTGGTGGTGGTGGCGATGGTGGTGGTGGTGGTGTTGGTGGCACCTCAAGCAGCACAGGTACACTCATGTGGGATGATGGTGGTGGTGGTGGTGGTGGCACCTCAAGCAGCACGGGTACACTCATGTGGGATGATGGTGGTGGTGGTGGTGGTGAAACCTCAAGCAGCACGGGTGTACTCATGTACTCACCTAATTGTACTCACCTAATTGGGCTTGCGGGGGCTGAGCTTTGGCTCTTTGGTCCCGCTTCTCAACTGTCAATCAACTGGTGTACAGATTCCTGAGCCTACTGGGCTCTATCATATCTACATTTGAAACTGTGTATGGAGTCAGCCTCCACCACATCACTTCCTAGTGCATTCCATTTATTAACTACTCTGACACTGAAAAAATTCTTTCTAACGTCTCTGTGGCTCATCTGGGTACTAAGTTTCCACCTGTGTCCCCTTGTTCGTGTCCCACCCGTGCTGAAGAGTTTGCCTTTGTCCACCCTGTCAATTCCCCTGAGAATTTTGTAGGTGGTTATCATGTCTCTCCTTACTCTTCTGTTTTCCAGGGATGTGAGGTTCAGCTCCTTTAGCCTTTCCTCGTAGCTCAATCCTCTCAGTTCCGGGACGAGCCTGGTGGCATACCGCTGAATCTTCTCTAACTTTGTCTTGTGTTTAACTAGGTATGGATTCCAGGCTGGAGCTGCATACTCCAGGATTGGTCTTACATAAGTGGTATACAGGGTTCTGAAAGATTCCTTACACAAGTTTCTGAAGGCAGTTCTTATGTTGGCCAGTCTAGCATATGCTGCTGATGATATTCTTTTGATGTGGGCCTCTGGGGACAGGTTCGGTGTGATATCAACCCCCAGATCCTTCTCTCTATTTGATTCTTGCAGGATTTCCCCTCCCAGATGATACCTTGTGTTCAGCCTCCTGCTCCCTTCGCCTAATTTCATCACCTTACACTTTCCAGAGTTGAACTTCAGCATGTGTGGAATGTGGAATTCCAACTTCATGTGGAATGATAGTGGTGTAGCTGGTGGTGGTGGTGGTGGTGGCACCTCAAGCATCACGTGTGTACTGATGTGAGATGATTGTGGTGTAGCTGGTGGTGGTGGTGGCACCTCAAGCAGCACGGGTGTACTCATGTGGAATGATGGTGGTGTAGCTGGTGGTGGTGGTGGTGGTGTTGGTGGTACCTCAAGCAGCACGGGTGTACTCATGTGGGATGATGGTTTTGTAGCTGGTGGTGGTGGTTGTGGTGGTTGTGTAGCTGGTGGTGGTGGTGTTGGTTGTGGTGGTTGTGGTGGTGGTGTAGGTGGTGGTGGTGGTGGTGGTGGCACCTCAAGCAGCACGGGTGTACTCATGTGGGATGATTGTGGTGTAGCTGGTGGTGGTGGTGGAAGTGGTGGTGGAAGTGGTGGTGGTGGCACCTCAAGTAGCAAGGGTGTACTCATGAGGGATGACGGTGGTGTAGCTGCTGGTGGTGGTGGTGGTGGCGATGGTGGTGTTGGTGGTGTTGGTGGCACCTCAAGCAGCACGGGTGTACTCACATGGGATGATGGTGGTGTATCTGCTGGTGGTGGTGGTGCTGGTGCTGGTGGTGGCACCTCAAGCAGCACGGGTGTACTCATGTGGGATGATAGTGGTGGTGGTGGTGGCACCTCAAGCAGCACGGGTGTACTCATGTGAGATGATGGTGTGTAGCTGGTGGTGGTGGTGGTGTTGGTGGCACCTCAAGCAGCACGGGTGTACTCACATGGGATGATGGTGGTGTATCTGGTGGCGGTGATGGTGGTGGTGCTGGTGGTGGCACCTCAAGCAGCATGGGTGTACTCATATGGGATGATGGTGGTGTAGCTGGTTGTGGTGGTGGAGGTGGTGGTGGTGGCACCTCAAGTAGCAAGGGTGTACTCATGAGGGATGATGGTGGTGTAGCTGGTGGTGGTGGTGGTGGTGGCGATGGTGGTGGTGGTGGTGTTGGTGGCACCTCAAACAGCACGGGTGTACTCACATGGGATGATGGTGGTGTATCTGGTGGTGGTGGTGGTGGTGGTGCTGGTGGTGGCACCTCAAGCAGCACGAGTGTACTCATGTGAGATGATGGAGGTGTAGCTGGTGGTGGTGGTGGTGGTGTTGGCACCTCAAGCAGCACAGGTGTACTCATGTGGGATGATGGGGGTGTAGCTGGTGGTGGTGGTGGTGGTAGTACCTCAAGCAGCACGGGTGTACTCATGTGAGATGATGGTGGTGTAGCTGGTGGTGGTGGTGGTGGTGGCAATGGTGGTGGTGTTGGTGGCACCTCAAGCAGCACGGGTGTACTCATGTGAGATGATGGTGGTGTAGCTGGTGGTGGTGGTGGTGTTGGTGGCACCTCAAGCAGCACGGGTGTACTCACATGGGATGATGGTGGTGTATCTGGTGGTGGTGGTGGTGGTGGCACCTCAAGCAGCACGGGTGTACTCATGTGGGATGATGGTGGTGTAGCTGGTGGTGGTAATGGTGGTAGTACCTCAAGCATCACGGGTGTACTCATGTGAGATGATGGTGGTGTAGCTGGTGGTGGTGGTGGTGGTGGCGATGGTGGTGGTGGTGGTGTTGGTGGCACCTCAAGCAGCACGGGTGTACTCATGTGAGATGATGGTGGTGTAGCTGGTGGTGGTGGTGGTGGCGATGGTGGTGGTGGTACCTCAAGCAGCACGGTGTACTCATGTGAGATGATGGTGGTGTAGGTGGTGGTGGTGGTGGTGTTGGTGGCACCTCAAGCAGCACGGGTGTACTCACATGGGATGATGGTGGTGTATCTGGTGGTGGTGGTGGTGCTTTTGGTGGCACCTCAAGCAGCACGGGTGTACTCATGTGGGATGATGGTGGTGTAGCTGGTGGTGGTGGTGGTGGTAGTACCTCAAGCAGCACGGGTGTACTCATGTGAGATGATGGTGGTGTAGCTGGTGGTGGTGGTGGTGGTGGCGATGGTGGTGGTGGTGGTGTTGGTGGCACCTCAAGCAGCACGGGTGTACTCATGTCAGATGATGGTGGTGTAGATGGTGGTGGTGGTGGTGGTAGTACCTCAAGCAGCACGGGTGTACTCATGTGAGATGATGGTGGTGTAGCTGGTGGTGGTGGTGGTGTTGGTGGCACCTCAAGCAGCACGGGTGTACTCACATGGGATGATGGTGGTGTATCTGGTGGTGGTGGTGGTGGTGGTGCTGGTGGTGGCACCTCAAGCAGCACGGGTGTACTCATGTGGGATGATGGTGGTGTAGCTGGTGGTGGTGGTGGAAGTGGTGGTGGTGGCACCTCAAGCAGCAAGGGTGTACTCATGAGGGATGATGGTGGTGTAGCTGGTGGTGGTGGTGATGGTTGGCGATGGTGGTGGTGGTGGTGTTGCTGGCACCTCAAGCAGCACGGGTACACTCATGTGGGATGATGGTGGTGGTGGTGGTGGTGGCACCTCAAGCAGCGCGGGTGTACTCATGTACTCACCTAATTGTACTCACCTAATTGGGCTTGCGGGGGCTGAGCTTTGGCTCTTTGGTCCCCCTCTCAACTGTCAATCAACTGGTGTACAGATTCCTGAGCCTACTGGGTCTATCATATCTACATTTGAAACTGTGTATGGAGTCAGCCTCCACCACATCACTTCCTAGTGCATTCCATTTATTAACTACCCTGACACTGAAAAAATTCTTTCTAACGTCTCTGTGGCTCATCTGGGTACTATGTTTCCACCTGTGTCCCCTTGTTCGTGTCCCACCCGTGCTGAAGAGTTTGTCTTTGTCCACCCTGTCAATTCCCCTGAGAATTTTGTAGGTGGTTATCATGTCTCTCCTTACTCTTCTGTTTTCCAGGGATGTGAGGTTCAGCTCCTTTAGCCTTTCCTCGTAGCTCAATCCTCTCAGTTCCGGGACGAGCCTGGTGGCATACCGCTGAATCTTCTCTAACTTTGTCTTGTGTTTAACTAGGTATGGACTCCAGGCTGGAGCTGCATACTCCAGGATTGGTCTTACATAAGTGGTATACAGGGTTCTGAAAGATTCCTTACACAAGTTTCTGAAGGCAGTTCTTATGTTGGCCAGTCTAGCATATGCCGCTGATGATATTCTTTTGATGTGGGCCTCTGGGCAGGGTTCGGTGTGATATCAACCCCCAGATCCTTCTCTCTATTTGATTCTTGCAGGATTTCCCCTCCCAGATGATACCTTTTGTTCAGCCTCCTGCTCCCTTCGCCTAATTTCATCACCTTACACTTTCCAGAGTTGAACTTCAGCATGTGTGGAATGTGGAATTCCAACTTCATGTGGAATGATAGTGGTGTAGCTGGTGGTGGTGGTGGTGGTGGCACCTCAAGCAGCACGTGTGTACTGATGTGAGATGATTGTGGTGTAGCTGGTGGTGGTGGTGGCACCTCAAGCAGCACGGGTGTACTCATGTGGAATGATGGTGGTGTAGCTGGAGGTGGTGGTGGTGGTGTTGGTGGTACCTCAAGCAGCACGGGTGTACTCATGTGGGATGACTGTTTTGTAGCTGGTGGTGGTGGTGGTGGTGTAGCTGGTGGTGGTGGTTGTGGTGGTTGTGTAGCTGGTGGTGGTGGTGTTGTTTGTGGTGGTTGTGGTGGTGTGTAGGTGGTGGTGGTGGTGGTGGCACCTCAAGCAGCACGGGTGTACTCATGTGGGATGATTGTGGTGTAGCTGGTGGTGGGGTGAAGATGGTGGTGGTGGCACCTCAAGTAGCAAGGGTGTACTCACATGGGATGATGGTGGTTTATCTGGTGGTGGTGGTGGTGGTGGTGCTGGTGGTGGCACCTCAAGAAGCACGGGTGTACTCATGTGGGATGATGGTGGTGGTGGTGGTGGCACCTCAAGCAGCACGGGTGTACTCACATGGGATGATGGTGGTGTATCTGGTGGTGGTGGTGGTGTTGGTGGCACCTCAAGCAGCACGGGTGTACTCACATGGGATGATGATGGTGTATCTGGTGGTGGTGGTGGTGCTGGTGGTGGCACCTCAAGAAGCACGGGTGTACTCATGTGGGATGATGGTGGTGGTGGTGGTGGCACCTCAAGCAGCACGGGTGTACTCATGTGAGATGATGGTGGTGTAGCTGGTGGTGGTGGTGGTTTGGTGGCACCTCAAGCAGCACGGGTGTACTCACATGGGATGATGGTGGTGTATCTGGTGGCGGTTGTGGTGGTGGTGCTGGTGGTGGCACCTCAAGCAGCACGGGTGTACTCATGTGGGATGATGGTGGTGTAGCTGGTGGTGGTGGTGGTGGTAGTACCTCAAGCAGCACGGGTGTACTCATGTGAGATGATGGTGGTGTAGCTGGTGGTGGTGGTGGTGGTAGTACCTCAAACAGCACGGGTGTACTCATGTGAGATGATGGTGGTGAAGCTGGTGGTGGTGGTGGTGTTGGTGGCACCTCAAGCAGCACGGGTGTACTCACATGGGATGATGGTGGTGTATCTGGTGGTGGTGGTGGTGGTGGTGCTGGTGGTGGCACCTCAAGCAGCACGGGTGTACTCATGTGGGATGATGGTGGTGTAGCTGGTGGTGGTGGTGGCATCTCAAGCAACACGGATGTACTCATGTGAGATGATGGTGGTGTAGCTGGTGGTGGTGGTGGCACCTCAAGCAGCACGAGTGTACTCAAGTGGGATGATGGTGGTGTTGGTGGTGGTGGTGGTGGAAGTGGTGGTAATGGCACCTCAAGCAGCAAGGGTGTACTCTTGTGGGATGATGGTGGTGTAGCTGGTGGTGGTGGTGGAAGTGGTGGTGGTGGCACCTCAAGCAGCAAGGGTGTACTCATGTGGGATGATGGTGGTGTAGCTGGTGGTGGTGGTTATTGTGGTGGTGGTGGTGGTGGTGTAGATGGTGGTGGTGTAACTGGTGGTGGTAGTGGTGGTTGTGGTGGTTGTGGTGGTGGTGTAGCTGGTTGTGGTGGTGGTGGTGGCACCTCAAGCAGCACAGGTGTACTCATGTGGGATGATGGTGCTGTAGCTGGTGGTGGTGATGGAAGTGGTGGTGGTGGCACCTCAAGCAGCAAGGGTGTACTCATGTGGGATGATGGTGGTAATGGTGGTGGTGGCTTCTCAAGCAGCACGGGTGTACTCATGTGGGATGATGGTGGTGTAGCTGGTGGTGGTAGTGGTGGTGGTGGTGTTGGTGGCACCTCAAGCAACACGGGTGTACTCATGTGGGATGATGGTGGTAATGGTGGTGGTGGCTCCTCAAGCAGCACGGGTGTACTCATGTGGGATGATGGTGGTGTAGCTGGTGGTGGTAGTGGTGGTGGTGGTGGTGGTGGTGGTGGTGGCACCTCAAGCAGCACGGGTGTTCTCATGTGAGATGATGGTGGTGTAGCTGGTGGTGGTGGTGGCGATGGTGGTGGTGGTGGTGGTGTTGGTGGCACCTCAAGCAGCACGGGCGTACTCATGTGAGATGATGGTGGTGTAGCTGGTGGTTGTGGTGGTGGTGGCGATGGTGGTGGTGGTGGTGTTGGTGGCACCTCAAGCAGCACGGGTGTACTCATGTGAGATGATGGTGGTGTAGCTAGTGGTGGTGGTGGTGGTGGTGGTGGTGGTGGTTGTACCTCAAGCAGCACGGGTGTACTCATGTGGGATGATTGTGGTGTAGCTGGTGGTGGTGGTGGTGGCACCTCAAGTAGCAAGGGTGTACTTATGTTGGATGATGGTCGTGTAGCTGGTGGTGGTGGTGGTGATGGTAGCATCTCAAGCAGCACGGGTGTACTCATGTGAGATGATTGTGGTGTAGCTGGTGGTGGTGGTGGTGGTGGTGGCTCCTCAAGCAACACGGATGTACTCATGTGAGATGATGGTGGTGTAGCTGGTGGTGGTGGTGGCACCTCAAGCAGCACGGGTGTACTCAAGTGGGATGATGGTGGTGGTGGTGGTGGTGGTGGTGGAGGCACCTCAAGCAGCATGGGTGTACTCATGTGGGATGATGTTGGTGATTGTGGTGGTGGTGGTGATTGTGGTGGTGGTGGTGGTGGTGGTGTAGCTGGTGGTGGTGTAGCTGGTGGTGGTAGTGGTGGTTGTGGTGGTTGTGGTGGTTGTGGTGGTGGTGTAGCTGGTGGTGGTGGTGGCACCTCAAGCAGCACGGGTGTACTCATGTGGGATGATGGTGTAGCTGGTGGTGGTGGTGGAAGTGGTGGTGATGGCATCTCAAGCAGCAAGGGTGTACTCATGAGGGATGATGGTGGTGTAGCTGGTGGTGGTGGTGGTGGTGGTGTTGGCGATGGTGGTGGTGGTGGTGTTGGTGGCACCTCAAGCAGCACGGGTACACTCATGTGGGATGATGGTGGTGGTGGTGGTGGTGGCACCTCAAGCAGCACGGGTGTACTCATGTGAGATGATTGTGGTGTAGCTGGTGGTGGTGGTGGCACCTCAATCAACACGGATGTACTCATGTGAGATTATGATGGTGGTAGCTGGTGGTGGTGGTGGTGGTGGTGGTGGCACCTCAAGCAGCACAGGTGTACTCATGTGGAATGATGGTGGTGTAGCTGGTGGTGGTGGTGGTGGGTGGTGGTGTTGGTGGTACCTCAAGCAGCACGGGTGTACTTATGTGGGATGATGGTTTTGTAGCTGGTGGTGGTGGTGGTGGTGGTGGTGTAGCTGGTGGTGGTGGTTGTGTAGCTGGTGGTGGTGGTATTGGTTGTGGTGGTTGTGGTGGTGGTGTAGCTGGTGGTGGTGGTGGTGGCACCTCATGCAGCACGGGTGTACTCATGTGGGATGATTGTGGTGTAGCTGGTGGTGGTGGTGGTGGTGGTGGCACCTCAAGTAGCAAGGGTGTACTCATGAGGGATGATGGTGGTGTAGCTGGTGGTGGTGGTGGTGGTGGTGGTGGTGGTGGTGTGTTGGTGGCACCTCAAGCAGCACGGGTGTACTCACATGGGATGATGGTGGTGTATCTAATGGTGGTGGTGTTGGTGGTGCTGGTGGTGGCACCTCAAGCAGCACGAGTGTACTCATGTGGGATGATGGTGGTGTATCTAATGTGGTGGTGGTGGGTGGTGGTGGTGTTGGCACCTCAAGCAGCACAGGTGTATTCATGTGGGATGATGGGGGTGTAGCTGGTGGTGTGGTGGTGGTAGTACTCAAGCAGCACGGGTGTACTCATGTGAGATGATGGGGGTGTAGCTGGTGGTGGTGGTGTGGCGATGGTGGTGGTGGTGGTGTTGGTGGCACCTCAAGCAGCACGGGTGTACTCATGTGAGATGATGGTGGTGTAGCTGGTGGTGGTGGTGGTGTTGGTGGCACCTCAAGCAGCACGGGTGTACTCACATGGGATGATGGTGGTGTATCTGGTGGTGGTGGTGGTGGTGTGCTGGTGGTGGCACCTCAAGCAGCACGGGTGTACTCATGTGGGTTGATGGTGGTGTAGCTGGTGGTGGTAATGGTGGTAGCACCTCAAGCAGCACGGGTGTACTCATGTGAGATGATGGTGGTGTAGCTGGTGGTGGTGGTGGTGGTGGCGATGGTGGTGGTAGTGGTGTTGGTGGCACCTCAAGCAGCACAGGGGGAACTCATGTGAGATGATGGTGGTGTAGCTGGTGGTGGTGGTGGCGATGGTGGTGGTGTTGGTGGCACCTCAAGCAGCACGGGTGTACTCATGTGAGATGATGGTGGTGTAGGTGGTGTGGTTGGTGGTGTTGGTGGCACCTCAAGCAGCCTGGGTGTACTCACATGGGATGATGGTGGTGTATCTGGTGGTGTGGTGGTGGTGGTGCTGGTGGTGGCACCTCAAGCAGCACGGGTGTACTCATGTGGGATGATGGTGGTGTAGCTGGTGGTGGTGGTGTTGGTAGTACCTCAAGCAGCACGGGTGTACTCATGTGAGATGATGGTGGTTTAGCTGGTGGTGGTGGTGTTGTAGCGATGGTGGTGGTGGTGGTGTTGGTGGCACCTCAAGCAGCACGGGTGTACTCATGTGAGATGATGGTGGTGTAGCTGGTGGTGGTGGTGGTGGTAGTACCTCAAGCAGCACGGCTGTACTCATGTGAGATGATGGTGGTGTAGCTGGTGGTGGTGTTGGTGGCACCTCAAGCAGCACGGGTGTACTCACATGGGATGATGTTGGTGTATCTGGTGGTGGTGGTGGTGGTGGTGCTGGTGGTGGCCCCTCAAGCAGCACGGGTGTACTCATGTGGGATGATGGTGGTGTAGCTGGTGGTGGTGGTGGAAGTGTGGTGGTGGCACCTCAAGCAGCACGGGTACACTCATGTGGGATGATGGTGGTGGTGGTGGTGGTGGCACCTCAAGCAGCACGGGTGTACTCATGTATCACCTAATTGTACTCACCTAATTGGGCTTGCGGGGGCTGAGCTTTGGCTCTTTGGTCCCGCCTCTCAACTGTCAATCAACTGGTGTACAGATTCCTGAACCTACTGGGCTCTATCATATCTACCTTTGAAACTGTGTATGGAGTCAGCCTCCACCACATCACTTCCTAGTGCATTCCATTTATTAACTATTCTGACACTGAAAAATTCTTTCTAATGTCTCTGTGGCTCATCTGGGTACTAAGTTTCCACCTGTGTCCCCTTGTTCGTGTCCCACCCGTGCTGAAGAGTGTCTTTGTCCACCCTGTCAATTCCCCTGAGAATTTTGTAGGTGGTTATCATGTCTCTCCTTACTCTTCTGTTTTCCAGGGATGTGAGGTTCAGCTCCTTTAGCCTTTCCTCTTAGCTCAATCCTCTCAGTTCCGGGACGAGCCTGGTGGCATACCGCTGAATCTTCTCTAACTTTGTCTTGTGTTTAACTAGGTATGGACTCCAGGCTGGAGCTGCATACTCCAGGATTGGTCTTACATAAGTGGTATACAGGGTTCTGAAAGATTCCTTACACAAGTTTCTGAAGGCAGTTCTTATGTTGGCCAGTCTAGCATATGCCGCTGATGATATTCTTTTGATGTGGGCCTCTGGGGACAGGTTCGGTGTGATATCAACCCCCAGATCCTTCTCTCTATTTGATTCTTGCAGGATTTCCCCTCCCAGATGATACTTGTGTTCAGCCTCCTGCTCCCTTCGCCTAATTTCATCACCTTACACTTTCCAGAGTTGAACTTCAGCATGTGTGGAATGTGGAATTCCAACTTCATGTGGAATGATAGTGGTGTAGCTGGTGGTGGTGGTGGTGGTGGCACCTCAAGCAGCACGTGTGTACTGATGTGAGATGATTGTGGTGTAGCTGGTGGTGGTGGTGGCACCTCAAGCAGCACGGGTGTACTCATGTGGAATGATGGTGGTGTAGCTGGTGGTGGTGGTGGTGGTGTTGGTGGTACCTCAAGCAGCACGGGTGTACTCATGTGGGATGATGGTTTTAGCTGGTGGTGTGGTGGTGGTGGTGTAGCTGGTGGTGGTGGTTGTGTAGCTGGTGGTGGTGGTGTTGGTTGTGGTGGTTGTGTGGTGGTGTAGGTGGTGGTGGTGGTGGTGGCACCTCAAGCAGCACGGGTGTACTCATGTGGGATGATTGTGGTGTAGCTGGTGGTGGTGGTAGAGGTGGTGGTGGTGGCACCTCAAGTAGCAAGGGTGTACTCATGAGGGGTGACGGTGGTGTAGCTGCTGGTGGTGGTGGTGGTGGCGATGGTGGTGGTGGTGGTGGTGTGTGTTGGTGGCACCTCAAGCAGCACGGTGTACTCACATGGGATGATGGTGGTGAATCTGGTGGTGGTGGTGGTGGTGTGCTGGTGTGGCACCTCAAGCAGCACGGGTGTACTCATGTGGGATGATGGTGGTGGTGGTGGTGGCACCTCAAGCAGCACGGTGTACTCATGTGAGATGATGGTGGTGTAGCTGGTGGTGGTGGTGTGTTGGTGGCACCTCAAGCAGCACGGGTGTACTCACATGGGATGATGGTGGTGTATCTGGTGGCGGTGGTGGTGGTGGTGCTGGTGGTGGCACCTCAAGCAGCACGGGTGTACTCATGTGGGATGATGGTGGTGTAGCTGGTGGTGGTGGTGGAGGTGGTGGTGGTGGCACCTCAAGTAGCAAGGGTGTACTCATGAGGGATGATGGTGGTGTAGCTGGTGGTGGTGGTGGTGGTGGCGATGGTGGTGGTGGTGGTGTTGGTGGCACCTCAAGCAGCACGGGTGTACTCACATGGGATGATGGTGGTGTATCTGGTGGTGGTGGTAATGGTGGTGCTGGTGGTGGCACCTCAAGCAGCACGAGTGTACTCATGTGAGATGATGGAGGTGTAGCTGGTGGTGGTGGTGGTGGTGGTGTTGGCACCTCAAGCAGCACAGGTGTACTCATGTGGGATGATGGGGGTGTAGCTGGTGGTGGTGGTGGTGGTAGTACCTCAAGCAGCAGGGGTGTACTCATGTGAGATGATGGTGGTGTAGCTGGTGGTGGTGGTGGTGGTGGCGATAGTAGTGTAAACCGGGCCATAACGTGTCCGTTTTGCTTTTGCTAAGGGACACGTTATGGCCCCATGTTTTTTCGTTACCCCGGTGAGATTTAAGGGACACGTTATGGCCCCATGTTTTTTCGTTACCCCGGTGAGATTTAAGGGACACGTTATGGCCCCATGTTTTTTCGTTACCCAGGTGAGATTTAAGGGACACGTTATGGCCCCATGTTTTTTCGTTACCCCGGTGAGATTTAAGGGACACGTTATGGCCCCATGTTTTTTCGTTACCCCGGTGAGATTTAAGGGACACGTTATGGCCCCATGTTTTTTTGTTACCCCCGGTGAGATTTAAGGGACACGTTATGGCCCCATGTTTTTTCGTTACCCCGGTGAGATTTAAGGGACACGTTATGGCCCCATGTTTTTTCGTTACCCCGGTGAGATTTAAGGGACACGTTATGGCCCCATGTTTTTTCGTTACCCCGGTGAGATTTAAGGGACACGTTATGGCCCCATGTTTTTTCGTTACCCCGGTAAGATTTAAGGGACACGTTATGGCCCCATGTTTTTTCGTTGCCCCGGTGAGATTTAAGGGACACGTTATGGCCCCATGTTTTTTCGTTGCCCCGGTGAGCCATGCACGGGCATTACTAATGGTCAATGACGTCATCAACTTACCTGGGGATTAAAAGGCTGGCTTCTGGCCCCATCATATTTCGCACAGGCATTGCTAATAGTCACCCCGTATTCTTCTTCCCTGAATAAGTCCGTTTTCTGTTATAGTATATTTATTCCCATTTTCAATATTTATAGCAAAGGGGGATTCAAATGCTACCTTCTGTCAAGCCTAATGTGCAATGGCGTTAATCATTATAAGCTCGTTTTTCTCAATAAGGTATTGCCGTACTGTTTCCCATTGTCTAAGATCATTTTATAGCAAAGATTACATAATAATAACATAAGAAATGACTTCAAACCCTGTTTACAGAACCAGTATTTACCCAGGTCTTTTTCCTAATTCTAAAACTTATTCCAATTTATGTCCATTGTTTCATGTTCTGACTAGTGTTGATAATTTTAATAGTCTATTAATATTCCCCCTTTATCATGTCCATTCATTCACAGCTCTATCATGTCACCTCTATTTCTTTGCCTTTCTAGAGAATATAATTTATGCTTTGTCAATCTTTCTTCAGAAATTGCTTATTGAGCATAGGGCAAAATAAAAATGAAAACTTACTATCTTTCATTTGTATGAAAACAGTCCCCTGCCAGGCATGGTAACTTCAATGAAAAGCAAGCCTCTCATGTTTTGAAATAAGGCCTTCGTTTCTGACGTCATCATCCCTAATGTGGCGCGAGGCGCGCTGAATGCGGATCCCAGGAGGTTCACACATAAGTGTGAACTCTTAATCTGGCTTAATACCTCACCTATACTCTGTGCTTCATCAGAGTTGATATTCAGCTACAATAGCTCGTATTTTCGCTCATTACTTATATTTTCTGTTATTCATAAACCCGATCAAACCTTCCTAACCTAACCTAACCTAACATATTATTTATAACAAACAAATACATTCTACAGAACAGTTATTGTTGTTATTTAGTGACATCGTGTAAAGCGAGCTCAGGTATAGGGTTAATGTATTGATGGTCATTAGCATATAGGTGTGAAGGTATTACAGTACCTTACTGGTTAGCTATGTATGACGTCACCAGACAACCAATGCTACCTTTGGCGTCCTACTGGCATTTGTATTTGATGTTATTAATCAAAAATGACTAGACTAACCATCCCCACCTAACCTATTCAGAGGTTTAAGAATATACATTTTAGTCATCTGCGACTGTAATCATTCATTATGCAGTAATAAGTTCAAAACTAGAATAGATGCCCAAATGTCGTACCGCAATTTTTAGAAGCATCGTACGTCTGGCAGCACAGCAGGTAAGCTGACCTGGCCGCCATTCCCCAGTCAAATAGGTCAGTACATCTCTAGCTCTCCCAGCCAGCACAAGCAGCCAACATCGCTCCTGGACATTTCACCAGACCTCTGTATTATTCAACAACAATACGCAACCATGGAAACTTGTCCTTTCTGCAATAAGCCAAAGCAGGGGAAATTGCACTTGTGCGAAGTAAGGTGCATAGAATGTCATATCTCATATACAGCCAACTCGCGTCGTGAGTGTGTGTTATGCTGTCCCCAGTGTGTTAATATCCCTCGTGGACATTATGATGCAGTCTGCACCTCGTGTTCCAAAATCTTCTGCACCAGTCGTGAGTAATATTAATATCAGCAACACTTGCTTCGTTTATGATCAAATGATTTTATATAGAATTACACCAGCAGCATGTGATATTTTATAAAAAAAAATATTGCCTACCAGCTTCAGTAATATTGTTTTTATTCGCATAAGTAATATTACTGTGATCCACAGGTCGCAACCCCGAAACCTGTCCATTTTGTATGAATCTGGATGTTGATGACTATATAGAGTCTAACACCAGATCCGATTCTGAGACCTCAGAAGCTTCATCACCTCAGAGCGAAAGTAAGTTAATATCCATCATCAGTATTCATTATTAATTTTATTAATCTGAGATAATATTGCACTATTCCCATCAATAATCCGTCATTTAAAAATATGTTATGAATGCTAACTAACATCTACAAAAAATAATTAATGTTTTTTTTTTTTTTTCAGGATCATCTGTTGAACAGTTGGATGAGGAATATCCTCGTGGAGGAGGGAATGAGGTTGGAGAACCTAGCACTAGTCAAGCTCGTACACCGCCATTAGAAGATAGTAACAATAGCAGGCCAAGTCTAGATCGTAAGTATCATCCTCAGTGATTATTTCCATAACCTTGCATTATTTATTTGTAAACATTCCTATATTAAATTTATATTATTTTTTATTAAAAATCTCAATTCTTTTTACTCTAGGTAGCCATCTAGAGGATGAGGACTCCCTGCATTTGGTTTGGGAAGCTGATTCAGATGTGGAAGCCAGCCAGACTATCGCTAATTCTCCACCACCTCAGGAACAGCAGCAGCAGGTAGATGTTTTACTTCCTCCTCAACCCGAAGTCTTGAAGTGATAATAATTTCAATGGGGGGTACATACGCCATTCATATAGCATCCCAGATCATGCCCAAGGAGATCCTGCCCATTATTTGACTATATATCGTGATTATTTTATTCAGCAAATAGAATCCTTGTTTGATGCCGTTCACCCCAATTTCCCTCCTGCCCTCTTGATATACCCTGATTTTACATTTAATTTACAACGGCTTAATCAAGAAAATGAACCTGATTTTGAGGGAGAGTTACCTATAAGGGCCGAGCAACGCACTGTATCTAGGCATGAGGCTAGTGTTGTCGTAGATCAATGGATGCTGAATTGGATAATAAGTTAGAAGAGTTCTTTGCCGAGACAGAAGGTTCGAGTCTAGGTATACAGAGCATTTCTGGTTTTTATATCAATTCATAGCTTCACATCCCATCCGTCTTGGGAATACGTGCCTTATCCAGATATTGCGTGGTTCGAGACATATTTTCAACCCTAAAGGCGAACAAAATATATGTTTGATCCAATGTTTAGCTGCATACATATGCCTTGCTCGGGGATGGACTTACGCAACATTGGCAGGCGTTCCAAATCTGCCAGGTGGTGTCTTAGATTTGTCCGTTGGGTGAGGATATTGAAATACCCATAACGTCGATAACATTAATAAAATAGAAAGTATAAATAAATTAAGTATTATATCTATGTGCTTACGCGTGAAGATGATAGATACTACATTAGCTTAGCTAGAAAAGGCAGGGAACATTCTCCTAAAGTACCTTTGCTCATGCTAGAGGATCAGCATCTTGTGCTCATTAAAGATTTCAATCTATGTTCGCAACATGCGCAGCCATTCATACGAGATCCCTAACAATCATATTTACTGTCATTCATGTTTAATTCATTTGTCACCTGATGCTATGCGGGATCACGAAGAGTCGTGTGAAGTTAAACAAACATTGAAATTTTACCCTGAAGGTCATAAAATCAAATTCCAAAATTACGGTCGTGCTTATGGACCGTCTCACACGGCATATTATGATTTCGAGTGCTTGTTGGACCCCTCCAATCCCCAAGGTATGATCGAGAAGCGTCACAAAGCCGTGGCATATGCTTTTATCATCATCAACAGGGAATTGGAGGTGGTAGATAAATTAACGTATATGGGGGATGACCCTGTGAATCATTTCATTGATACTTTGGAGAAAGCATGGAAGAGAATCAAATCTACCATGCCTAAATACAAAATATCTATGACACGTGAACATTGGCAAGCCTATAGACGCAGACCACATGTGAAATGTGTTATAGTCCATTTAAATCAGCTATGGACAAGCACCGTCATCATGATCATGCTTGAATTTAATAATTATCTTGCAGCCTATTGCCAAAGGTGCAACATGTTATGCAGAAACTCATATAAATATTTATACACATTCTCTCACAATGCGGCTTATGACCTCGGAGTAATTTTAAATGAATTGTCTAACTCCCTAACCGTGAAATTGACATTGCCTCCAAAGATGGATTTAAGTTCATGAAAGTAGATATCGGTAAACTTCGGTTTATGGATAGTCTGGCTTTACTAAATGGTGGGCTGGAAAAACTAGCTAAAGAACATATCAGGAAGGTAAACCCACCACTTACACCTCAGTTATGCTAGATGACGTCCCTGCAGCTGCCCACCATTTATTAAAGACAGGCAAACAGGTCTTCTGTTATGACTACATTTCATCTTTGGAGAAATTAAATGAACCGGCTCTTCCTCCTCCCGAAGCCTTTTTCAATAGTTTAAAACACGAGGCCATAAGCGAGAGCGATTATACACAGGCTAAAGAAGTCTTTAGATTAGCGGAATGCAAGACCATTGGGGATTACTTGAAGGTCTATTTGAAAGTAGATACTGGACTATTGTGTGATGTGTTTACTGTATGGCGCAAGGACCATGCTCGAGCTGTACAAGTTAGACATTACACACTATGTCTCGTTATCTAGTTTTGCATGGGACGCTTTCTTGTTTAAGAGTCAAGTTGTCTTGGACTCTATTTCTGATCCCCATTTGTACGATGTATTGCGCAGAAATCTAAGAGGCGGATTTACCTCTGTTGTACGGCAACATACAAGTGTACAAAATGAGCATACGGGTGCTGATCCTTATAGTACTGATAAATATATTCTGTATTTGGATTTTAATGGCTTATACGCCACCTGTATGACAGAACTGCTTCCTCAAGGCGGGATCCGTAAATTATCTGCTGCCGGAATGCAATGATTGGCTCCAACAGGGATTGGAAAATATTACATGTTGATGGGGATAAAGGGTATTGGGTCATGTGTGACACCAAGCATGTCGCACCTGACGTGGCTCGATACACCGATGACTTACCCTTAACCCTGTCACATGCTAATATTTCTACTGATCTTCTCTCCGATTATAGCAAACATATTTTAAATACCGAAGATCGTAAACTCCCCAAGAAAAACAATAAATTAATTGCCTCACATCTCCTCAAAAAGATTACTTGGCGAGTTTAGATTTGCTTCAGATGCTGATGAAATTGGGATTGGAAGTAGCTAAGGTAAATGCAGTTTATGAATTCCAACAGAGCAAGTACCTTAAGGATTTGTCGAAACAAATGCTCGTGAACGTGCAAATACACCTTGCGCCATTAAGGGTAAAGCTTTCAAGCTAGTACAAATGCAATTTACGGCAAGAGTTTGACAAATGTGAGTAAATATGGCGATCAGCATTATTTAGTTACATCACGAGACAAATTCCAAAAGCATGCACGCAATCCGTTCTTCAAACGGAGCATTTTGTTAAGTGAAGACAGAGTCATTTGCACAGTTAAGAAACAATCACTTAAAGTCAATACACCAACTTATTTGGGGTTCCAGATCTTGCAAATAGCTAAGAGGATCCTATATGATTTTTGGTACAATACGGTCAAAGCTCATTATGGAGACAAAGCTAAATTGCTGTATACGGATACAGATTCGTATTTGATTGAATTAAGCTGTCCAATGCTTTTGAGGAATTAAATAAACTGCCTTTATCTCAGCATATGGATTTCAGTAATTTCCCTCCTGAAAATTCCTATTTCGATGACTCTCGCAAAGGTCAACTAGGTTTGTTAAAATCGGAAGTTGGAGCCAAAATTATCAAAGAACTCATTGCATTGAAGCCTAAAATGTACTCGATTCTCACTCAAGATCATGTTTCAGATCTGTCGTTGTAAAGGTATTCCCACTTATCAACAGTCTAAACTCACTCATGCTGCTTTCCAAAGTGCTTTAGAGTTAAATATTGGGCAGAGGTTCCAATCCAGATCTATTAGGAATGTTAAAGGCCGTATGTGTACCTGTCTCACTACAAAACGTGGATTGTCCGCCTTTGACGATAAACGTTATGTACTGAGTCCTACACAGTCTTTGGCGTATGGACACCCCGATATACCTCAAGCAGAAATTCATGAAGAAGAGAATGAGGAGGAGGAGGAGGATGTACCTGCACCTGCTGCTGCTGCTGCTGCACGTCCTGTGAGACGTGGATTCCATCCCATATTCAATATGTGGGGAAAACGCGATGCACTGGTGAACAAGACGTATCCTCACAATTAGTAACTGAAGAAATTTGTGATGGAACATTGCAACCTCCCCTAACCTGACATTGATGTTTTGAAAATTGCTACCTCCCTAACCTGAGATTGATGTTTGACAATTGCCACCTCCCCTAACCTATCATTGATGTTTGACAATTGCCACCTCCCCTAACCTATCATTGATGTTTGACAATTGCCACCTCCCCTAACCTGTCATTGATGTTTGAAATTGCTCCCTACCCTAACCTATCATTGATGTTTGAAAAATTGCTACCTCCCCTAACCTGTCATTGATGTTTGAAAAATTGCGGGGCCCCTGACTCATCACTGATGTTCTGAAAATGCAGTCTCCCCTAACCTATGTTGAAAATGTTCTGTTGTATAACTATGTTGAAAATGTTCTGTTGTATAACTATGTTGAAAATGTTCTGTTGTACATAAAAAAATAAAAATTGTGAAATGTATACTTTGATGTTTTTATAAAACCGTGCCCCCCTAACCTATGTTTTGAAAATGTTCTATGCAAAAAATAAAAAATATGAAATGTATGCTTTGATGTTTCTATGAAACCTTCCATGTTTAAATATAATAACCTTATCATACTTATGTCAGTACAAACTCAACACGAGTCATGGATAGTTCACCTATCACTGAAGAACAACTTGATATTTTCAATGAACCAAGCAGAATAATCATTGCAGGATTTTCCAATGGCGGAAAATCTCATTTGTGCACTAAACTCGTACAAAAATACCATCTGAAATTCTCCAGTATTATTATATGCGGCTGGCAGTTACAGAGCATTGCTAGACGATCCAGTAATTAACAAGAAAATAATTGCTCAACCTGAAATTATTAACCCTTTAGATGAACGTACAGATGATTCGCCTATTTTAATTATTATCGATGACTTGTTCATCGAATCTGCTAATTCCAAAATTGTGTCTGATATCTTCACTAAAGGCAGACATCTCGCTATTTCGTGCATATTCATTACCCAAAATATATTTTTCTCTGGGAAATATGCTAGAAGTATCAGTTTAAACGCCTCCCATTTCATATTAGTGAAATCTAGAGATTTAGCTCAAATTGAGACTTTGGGGCGGCAGTTATTTGGAAAACAAGATTCTAAAAAGCTTTTGGATATCTACAAGAAAGCCATCAGTAAACCTTATGGGTATTTATTGGTGGATTTAGGAGTGAAAACCCCTGAACGCATCACCTTCCGTAGCAATATTGTTGGTGAGCATCCATACGAAATTGTTTACCAATGGTGAACGTACTAAACAACAACCACAAGGGGAGGTTAGGGGGGTGGGGTGTATAGGATGTGTCCCCAACAACAACAACAACAACAACAACCACAAGGGGAGGTTAGGGGGGTTGGGTGTATAGGATGTATAAAACAACTAAAAACCATACAATCAGATATCACTTTATTAGAAGATGGAGCACGTACTAGATAAAATTTATTATAACCCCTCATCCACAGGAGGGTTAGGGGGGGTCAATAGGTTGTATAAAGCAGCTAAAAACCATAAAGCCAGATATTACTTTATCAGATGTCAAAGAATACTTGAAATCGTCTAAAGCTTACACTTTGCACGCATTAAAACCTCGCAAATTTCAACGAAGAAAGGTGCTGAGTCCTAAACCCCGTATATATTTAGCTTGTGATTTAGCAGAAATGGGCTTAATAGCTAAACACAATGATGACATTAAATACATTCTCGTCTGTGTCGATATTTTTTCACGGTATGCTCAAGTAGCACCTCTGATACGCAAAGATGGACAGACTGTGAGTAAGGCTCTGAAAAACATATTGGAATCCTCATATTTCCAAGGAATACGTAAAATAAATACAGATCGAGGAGGTGAATTTTATAATTCTCATATGCAACGAAATGCTTGCAGCTAAAAATATTAAACTGTATAGCGTATATTCTCAAGAAACAAAAGCTGCTATTGCCGAACGCTTTATACGTACCATGAAAACTAAGATTTATAAATATATGACTGCGCACAATACCTCGAGATATCTGCCCATATTGCCTGATATCATAAAGGCCTATAACACAACACCCCCACCGAGGGTTAGGTGGTCGGACTCCAGTTGATGTCCATGCTTTATCTCGTCCACAAGATATAAAGAAACAGTTCAATCCTCATGTATAAAAGTAAGGACAAACCTAAAGCAGGTCTTAGTTCGCTACTAGCTGTCGGGGATACAGTTCGCATTACTCTCTCCAACAGAATTTCGACATTCAAGAAAGGTTTTGCTAGACAAAACACGGAAGAAATTTTCAGAATTATTAGTATAGATAAAAGCCAGCCTATCCATTATATTTTTTACAAGATTTGAATAACAAGCCCATTGACGGAGGGTTTTATAAGGAAGAATTAACCCTAACCCATTTACCAGTTGCATTTAATATTGAGAAGGTGCTACGCAAACGTACATTGCCTAATAATAAATTACAGTATAAAGTAAGGTACGAAGGCTTACGATTCTTCATTGATCAGTGGATTGATGCTGATGATTTGTTGAAGATATGAAGAAGCCATTAGTATACAAGTACAGAGAGTTGGTGACCTTGCTGAGCAAACTTAATTCCTCAGCCAGGAAAAAATTGATTGCGCAGTTTAAAAAACCACATATTCATTGCTTGTCAGAGATTTTCAACAATTTTCTTAAAAATAGGCTTCCGGTTAAGAAGAAAAGTTATAGTCAAATTGAAGAAATACAGAGACACCTTGCATTCGCTTGGCTTGCAAGAAACCCTCAATTTCAAACAAAAAGCGTATTTTATTGACTCGTAAAGGAGGCAGCATCCTCGGTATATTATTACCCCATAGCTGCTAGTTTAATTTCCAGGATATTTAATAAATAAAAAAATGAAAGAATATTATCTAGTACCTCGTAAAACCATCGATGAGAGACCTGCTAAAGTACCAGTAGTAAAAAAGCAGAAGTAACGCCATCACTAGCTCCAACACCAGCAACAAGTACTCCAGTAGCAAGTACTCCAGTAGCACAGTTTCAGTACGGAGCTAATCCTTCAATAGTACATTGGTACATTTAAAATTGAAAGCTAAAGATCATGATTTGCTACTTCGCTGTGAATTATTTTGATGAAAGCAAGATGGTGCAATGGGACGTCAATGGGAATCTGCAAATGCCAGTGACTGGAATAAACATAATTGATGATATTTTAACTAAAATGACAATTCACCGCTCTGTATTCCCACGAGAAAATTACCGCTGGTTAAATTATTCATCTCTTTAACCTCAACTCCACGAGAAATGTTTAGGAATACAGAATCTCGTAAACAAGTATTTAATGATGACGTGGCACTAAGAAGAAAACGGGCGTATGCTCCTACTACAGCTGCTGGAGAAACTAAACGCCCTAAAGTTGGCGGAGGAGCAACTTGGCTAGCTTACTAAAGGTGAGTGTATAAATAGATGTTCTGTTTTGTTTTTAGTTTATTCATTCATAGTCCAGCAATGGATTCCCACGTTATTTACGCTACTAGTGTTTCTAATACAGATTTATTTCCCTAATAATGTACCTAGTGCTTTTGAAAACAGACTGTATAATCAACTCGTGCTGGATTCTAGACGGTCCTACGAAATGTGTCTCCAGAATATATTATTGCCTTCGTCATATTACATAATAAGATCGGATGATCTGGAAAGTTATATCCGCGTGAGAATTATGTACCTAGATGCTAAAGGAATTAGTTACAAACATTCCAAATTTTCTACCGAAAACTAATATTTTAGCTGGTGGCATAAAGGAAATTATATACGCCATCAATAATGAAATTACCCATATATTTTCACAGAACGATTTGAGTTTTGTGTCTGATGTCTATAAGACGCATTTCCCAAGATATGCTGATGCATATATTAAATATGGAACGATTTCCAATAGAGTAAAGTTCAATACCGCGAGCAGCGATGAGAATGTATTGTATTATGGACGATAATCGAGCAGTATGCAGGATTTCCCTATCTTTTGGGGCGAGTATTGGCAAGGTTTTAGGAACTGACAGCATAAAAATTATGATATATACGTGCACAAGAATTATTTGGATGAAACACCCATATCAGACACATGCCCCTACCCTCCACAACCGAGGGGCATGATGGATTACTTGTGTGTTTATTGTGATAAAATTGCTCCTACGATGTACGGAAATTTATTAGTGAATATATTGGACGTAGTGTCTTTGCAGGGCGGTGAAAGCACGAATAGGAAACTATATAAACCTCTAAATACAAATGTACTGGATAGCATAAGTATTGCAGTAACCGATCCTAATGGGACCCCTATTTATTTTGATAAACGAGGAAGCACAACAGCTGTTTTACATATACGACCCCGAATTGGGTCTATATAATAAGGACATTACAGTTCCGAGCCTCATTACTCATCTGCAAGCTACAAAATGCGCGTCAATTTCATCCCTCCGTCTGTAGACGAAATATTATTCTTAATTAGCCCACCTGCCTCATATAAAGGAGGTGGGCTGAGTGATATTAGAATATTCAATAGGAGTCATATAAGAGGAGGTGGTATATTCAGTTTCCTCACTGGTTTAGCCCGTAAAGCAGCCCCATTTTTAATGCGAACCCTTGCTCCTGCCGTCTTAAGTATGGTCAGAATGTATTGCAAGACATGCAAACAGGCGAACATTCCTTTAAAAAGTCAATGAAAAAGCATGGGATCGAATCATTGAAGGGAGTTGGCCGTCAGATTTTAGGTGGTGGTAAAAGGCGGAAAAAGTCTAAGAGAAAGGCTAAGGCCACTAAATTAGCACTTATTCGCAGTTTCACAAAACAGAATAAGAAGAATAAGAGATATAATGACGTGTTTGCATAAATTACAATTCATTCCTCTCATAGCATCCAGCATGAATACTACTACTACACTAGGAGCGGGGCTACAATCCCCTTTGGAAAGTTACACAGTGGCTGTAACAGATGGATTTCCCAAACTTAATTCAGCACGTATGATTGAGTCCACTATAGCCAGCAGGAAAAATATTGATATTTTACCTGTTAATTTAGGAATTATAAATTTAAGGACTCCTATATCGAATTTAGAATCCCTGGCATTCCTGGGTCATTTCCTGGATATGTCATCACTAGCCCTAGAAGTAGGTATAGAATTAACAGAAGCTGACGCCGCAATAGATTCGGGCAAAAAAGTGACTGTAGCCAATGGTTTATCACAAACACTTTTTAAAAACAGTGGTGGTGTATTTCAACGAACAAGTAGTTGAAAGTAATTCTTTATTTTCATATTGGGCGTATATAAAGCTGCTAACGACTCTTTCCAGAAGTAAAATTGATGGTTTTAAGCATCTAGCTCATTTTTATAAAGAAGAGGCGCTAACGATACCCAATAAAATTGATACGCAGTATTTTGCTACGACCACGATAGATCAGGATGAGAAAATGGCTAATATGAAAGAACACGGCATGTTATACGTGCTTTAAATTACTGCTGGATATTGCATCTATTAGCGAATATTTACTGGATAACGTAGATGTAAGAATACGTTTGGAGTTAAATAGTGATAAATGGGTTATTGGCAGTGATACAGCAACTGCTAATTATAAATATAATATAAATATGGCCCGCTTATGGATAGATAGATTAACCCCATTCCCTTCTGGGCTACTAGCTATTAACAGAGCACTCGCCCAAAATAATGGAGCAGTAACGTATATATTTGATAAAACCCTATTTAAAACCTATATTCTAGGGCAGGGCCAAAAATCATTAACTATGGACCAACCCTGGGGTGGAGTGATCCCTGAGAAATTATACATGGCCATTATTGATATGGAAGCCATTTCTGGAGATTATACCTTAAACCCATTATATTTCAACAATTCCGCCTTGAGCAACGTATATATCTCAGTGAACGGCACGAGTTTATTTAATATCGCGTGTGATTTCCCCCATAAATGTTCGAAATTATATTATACGGTCCTGAATGCTGTAGGATTTAATGTAGATAATATTTTGTCATACGAATCGTTCGTTAAAGGACAAACTCTGCTGGTCTTTAATTTATTACCAGAAGAAATAAAGGATACAGTTTCCTTGGAAGCGACAGGGAATTTAAGAATTACATTGGAATTTAATACAGCCATAGTGGGAAATAAAGTCATACTGCTGTTTGGTCCTACTACTTGGGTTATGAAAATTAATGCTGACCGACGTATTATTTGTGAAACGAGAGCCTAAGAAACATGAATTGTTTAGAAATAAACAATGGGTTGAAAAATATATATTTAGGGGAAGAAGCCATATATATCGGATGTTATTTAGCGAACGATGTACGGAGAATCTTCAAGAAATTGAATAAAGAGCCAGTGGTATTTATTTTAAATACTTTAGATGAGAAATCCCCTGCAACGATGATGGGTCATTGGATGACTGTGTATGTACACAATAAACCTTCAGGAGCCATTATCGCCCTGTTGGACAGTTTTGGGCTGAAGATGGAATCCATTCACGTTATTTACAAGAATTCCTCTCTTATTTTGAAGATTACAGAGTTTACATGTTCACACAACGCATACAGAGCATGGACTCCTATTATTGTGGAGCCTATGCCATGTTTTTCGTCTATCAATTATGCAACCTTAACTTGAGAGCTGCACTACATAAATTTGAAACTTTATTTGAATATGGGGAATATGATATGAACGATAGGAAGATAATTCAATTTGCATATTCTAATTTTGCAATGCCTAACTGCAAAAAGACATTTTGCATAGATGGACAGGATAAATGTCTATCGCTGTGTGATGATCCTCATATTACTGAGCTGTAAGTATATTTCTAGATGTTTGCCATATATTGTCTTTCATATTATTGCTGATTTATTATTATTATTATTATTCTGTGTTGCTAATATGGTTTCTATTTATTCTTCCAGATTTGATGTGGCAGAGGAACTGGTCTCACAAAAAATTACCAGGATCTGGGATTGCTATGACCAACATCTGAAATATCATGCTTGTTCCCCATTACAATTTTACTGTTAAGACTAGAATGTAAACTTTTATTACCAATAAAATAATAGAAACCTATACAATGTATATTCTTAAACCTCTGATTAGGTTAGGTGGGGATGGATAGTCTAGTCATTTTTGAATAATAACATCAAATACACATGCCAGTAGGACGCCAAAGGTCGCATTGGTTGTCTGGTGACGTCATACATAGTTGACCAGTAAGGTACTGTAATACCTTCACACCTATATGCTAATGACCATCAATACTTATCCCTATACCTGAGGTCGCTTTTCACGATGTCACTAAACAACAACAATAACTGTCTGTAGAATGTATTTGTTTGTTATAATAATATGTTAGGTTAGGTTAGGTTAGGAAGGTTTGATCGGGTTTATGAATAACAGAAAATATAAGCAATGAGCGAAAATACGAGCTATTGTAGCTGAATATCAACTCTGATGAAGCACAGAGTATAGGTGAGGTATTAAGCCAGATTAAGAGTTCACACTTATGTGTGAACCTCCTGGGATCCGCATTAGCGCGCCTCGCGCCACATTAGGGATGATGACGTCAGAAACGAAGGCCTTATTTCAAAACATGAGAGGCTTGCTTTCATTGAAGTTACCATGCCTGGCAGGGGACTGTTTTCATACAAATGAAAGATAGTAAGTTTTCATTTTTATTTTGCCCTATGCTCAATAAGCAATTTCTGAAGAAAGATTGACAAAGCATAAATTATATTCTCTAGAAAGGCAAAGAAATAGAGGTGACATGATAGAGCTGTGAATGAATGGACATGATAAAGGGGAATATTAATAGACTATTAAAATTATCAACACTAGTCAGAACATGAAACAATGGACATAAATTGGAATAAGTTTTAGAATTAGGAAAAAGACCTGGGTAAATACTGGTTCTGTAAACAGGGTTTGAAGTCATTTCTTATGTTATTATTATGTAATCTTTGCTATAAAATGATCTTAGACAATGGGAAACAGTACGGCAATACCTTATTGAGAAAAACGAGCTTATAATGATTAACGCCATTGCACATTAGGCTTGACAGAAGGTAGCATTTGAATCCCCCTTTGCTATAAATATTGAAAATGGGAATAAATATACTATAACAGAAAACGGACTTATTCAGGGAAGAAGAATACGGGGTGACTATTAGCAATGCCTGTGCGAAATATGATGGGGCCAGAAGCCAGCCTTTTAATCCCCAGGTAAGTTGATGACGTCATTGACCATTAGTAATGCCCGTGCATGGCTCACCGGGGCAACGAAAAAACATGGGGCCATAACGTGTCCCTTAAATCTCACCGGGGCAACGAAAAAACATGGGGCCATAACGTGTCCCTTAAATCTTACCGGGGTAACGAAAAAACATGGGGCCATAACGTGTCCCTTAAATCTCACCGGGGTAACGAAAAAACATGGGGCCATAACGTGTCCCTTAAATCTCACCGGGGTAACGAAAAAACATGGGCCATAACGTGTCCCTTAAATCTCACCGGGGTAACGAAAAAACATGGGCCATAACGTGTCCCTTAAATCTCACCGGGGGTAACAAAAAAACATGGGGCCATAACGTGTCCCTTAAATCTCACCGGGTAACGAAAAAACATGGGGCCATAACGTGTCCCTTAAATCTCACCGGGGTAACGAAAAAACATGGGGCCATAACGTGTCCTTAAATCTCACCGGGGTAACGAAAAAACATGGGCCATAACGTGTCCCTTAAATCTCACCGGGGTAACGAAAAAACATGGGGCCATAACGTGTCCCTTAGCAAAAGCAAAACGGACACGTTATGGCCCGGTTTACACTACTGGCGATGGTGGTGGTGGTGGTGTTGGTGGCACCTCAAGCAGCACGGGTGTACTCATGTGAGATGATGGTGGTGTAGCTGGTGGTGGTGGTGGTGTTGGTGGCACCTCAAGCAGCAGGGTGTACTCACATGGGATGATGGTGGTGTATCTGGTAGTGGTGGTGGTGGTGGTGCTGGTGGTGGCACCTCAAGCAGCACGGGTGTACTCATGTGGGATGATGGTGGTGTAGCTGGTGGTGGTAATGGTGGTAGTACCTCAAGCAGCACGGGTGTACTCATGTGAGATGATAGTGGTGTAGCTGGGGTGGTGGTGGTGGTGGCGATGGTGGTGGTGGTTGTGGTGTTGGTGGCACCTCAAGCAGCACGGGTGTACTCATGTGAGATGATGGTGGTGTAGCTGGTGGTGGGGGTGGTGGTGGCGATGGTGGTGGTGGTGGTGTTGGTGGCACCTCAACCAGCACGGGTGTACTCATGTGAGATGATGGTGGTGTAGGTGGTGGTGGTGGTGGTGTTGGTGGCACCTCAAGCAGCACGGGTGTACTCACATGGGATGATGGTGGTGTATCTGGTGGTGGTGGTGGTGGTGGTGCTGGTGGTGGCACCTCAAGCAGCACGGTGTGTACTCATGTGGATGATGGTGGTGTAGCTGGTGGTGGTGGTGGTGGTAGTACCTCAAGCAGCACGGGTGTACTCATGTGAGATGATGGTGGTGTAGCTGGTGGTGGTGGTGGTGGTGGCGATGGTGGTGGTGGTGGTGGCGATGGTGGTGGTGGTGGTGTTGGTGGCACCTCAAGCAGCACGGGTGTACTCATGTGAGATGATGGTGGTGTAGCTGGTGGTGGTGGTGGTGGTAGTACCTCAAGCAGAACGGGTGTACTCATGTGAGATGATGGTGGTGTAGCTGGTGGTGGTGGTGGTGTTGGTGGCACCTCAAGCAGCACGGGTGTACTCACATGGGATGATGGTGGTGTATCTGGTGGGGTGGTGGTGGTGGTGCTGGTGGTGGCACCTCAAGCAGCACGGGTGTACTCATGTGGGATGATGGTGGTGTAGTGTGGTGGTGGTGGTGGTGGAGGTGGTGGTGGTGGCACCTCAAGTAGCAAGGGTGTACTCATGAGGGATGATAGTGGTGTAGCTGGTGGTGGTGGTGGTGGTGTAGCTGGTGGTAGTGGTGGTGTTGGTGGCACCTCAAGCAGCACGGGTGTACTCACATTTGATGATGGTGGTGTATCTGGTGGCGGTGGGTGGTGGTGGTGCTGGTGGTGGCACCTCAAGCAGCACGGTGTACTCATGTGGGATGATGGTGGTGTTGCTGGTGGTGGTTGATGGAGGTGGTGTTGGTGGCACCTCAAGCAGCACGGGTGTACTCACATGGGATGATGGTGGTGTATCTGGTGGTGGTGGTGGTGCTGGTGGTGGCACCTCAAGCAGCACGGGTGTACTCATGTGAGATGATGGTGGTGTAGCTGGTGGTGGTGGTGGTGGTGACGATGGTTTGGTGGTGGTGTTGGTGGCACCTTAAGCAGCACGGGTGTACTCATGTGAGATGATGGTGGTGTAGCTGGTGGTGGTGGTGGTGGTAGTACCTCAAACAGCACGGGTGTACTCATGTGAGATGATGGTGGTGAAGCTGGTGGTGGTGGTGTGTGGTGGCACCTCAAGCAGCACGGGTGTACTCACATGGGATGATGGTGGTGTATCTGGTGGTGCTGGTGGTGCTGGTGGTGGCACCTCAAGCAGCACGGGTGTACTCATGTGGGATGATGGTGGTGTAGCTGGTGGTGGTGGTAGCATCTCAAGCAACACGGATGTACTCATGTGAGATGATGGTGGTGTAGCTGGTGGTGGTGGTGGCACCTCAAGCAGCACGAGTGTACTCAAGTGGGATGATGGTGGTGTTGGTGGTGGTGGTGGAGGAAGTGGTGGTAATGGCACCTCAAGCAGCAAGGGTGTACTCATGTGGGATGATGGTGGTGTAGCTGGTGGTGGTGGTGGAAGTGGTGGTGGTGGCACCTCAAGCAGCAAGGGTGTACTCATGTGGGATGATGGTGGTGTAGCTGGTGGTGGTGGTTATTGTGGTGGTGGTGGTGGTGGTGGTGTAGATGGTGGTGGTGTAACTGGTGGTGGTAGTGGTGGTTGTGGTGGTGGTGTAGCTGGTTGTGGTGGTGGTGGTGGCACCTCAAGCAGCACAGGTGTACTCATGTGGGATGATGGTGCTGTAGCTGGTGGTGGTGGTGGAAGTGGTGGTGGCACCTCAAGCAGCAAGGGTGTACTCATGTGGGATGATGGTGGTAATGGTGGTGGTGGCTCCTCAAGCAGCACGGGTGTACTCATGTGGGATGATGGTGGTGTAGCTGGTGGTGGTAGTGGTGGTGGTGGTGTTGGTGGCACCTCAAGCAGCACGGGTGTACTCATGTGGGATGATGGTGGTAATGGTGGTGGTGGCTCCTCAAGCAGCACGGGTGTACTCATGTGGGATGATGGTGGTGTAGCTGGTGGTGGTAGTGGTGGTGGTGGTGGTGGTGGTAGTGGTGGTGGTGGTGGTGGCACCTCAAGCAGCACGGGTGTTCTCATGTGAGATGATGGTGGTGTAGCTGGTGGTGTGGTGGTGGTGGCGATGGTGGTGGTGGTGGTGGTGTTGGTGGCACCTCAAGCAGCACGGGCGTACTCATGTGAGATGATGGTGGTGTAGCTGGTGGTTGTGTGGTGGTGGCGATGGTGGTGGTGGTGGTGTGGTGTTGGTGGCACCTCAAGCAGCACGGGTGTACTCATGTGAGATGAGATGATGGTGGTGGTGGTGGTGGTGGTGGTGGTAGTACCTCAAGCAGCACGGGTGTACTCATGTGGGATGATTGTGGTGTAGCTGGTGGTGGTGGTGGAGGTGGTGGTGGTGGCACCTCAAGTAGCAAGGGTGTACTTATGTTGGATGATGGTCGTGTAGCTGGTGGTGGTGGTGGTGATGGTAGCATCTCAAGCAGCACGGGTGTACTCATGTGAGATGATTGTGGTGTAGCTGGTGGTGGGGTGGTGGTGGTGGCTCCTCAAGCAACACGGATGTACTCATGTGAGATGATGGTGGTGTAGCTGGTGGTGGTGGTGGCACCTCAAGCAGCACGGGTGTACTCAAGTGGGATGATGGTGGTGGTGGTGGTGGTGGTGGTGGAGGCACCTCAAGCAGCATGGGTGTACTCATGTGGGATGATGTTGGTGATTGTGGTGGTGGTGGTGATTGGTGGGGTGGTGGTGTGGTGGTGTAGCTGGTGGTGGTGTAGCTGGTGGTGGTGTAGCTGGTGGTGGTAGTGGTGGTTGTGGTGGTTTGGTGGTGTGGTGGTGGTGTAGCTGGTGGTGGTGTTGGTGGCACCTCAAGCAGCACGGGTGTACTCATGTGGGATGATGGTGTAGCTGGTGGTGGTGGTGGAAGTGGTGGTGGTGGCATCTCAAGCAGCAGGGTGTACTCATGAGGGATGATGGTGGTGTAGCTGTGGTGGTGGTGGTGGTGGTGTTGGCGATGGTGGTGGTGGTGGTGTTGGTGGCACCTCAAGCAGCACGGATACACTCATGTGGGATGATGGTGGTGGTGGTGGTGGTGGTGGCACCTCAAGCAGCACGGGTGTACTCATGTGAGATGATTGTGGTGTAGCTGGTGGTGGTGGTGGCACCTCAATCAACACGGATGTACTCATGTGAGATTATGATGGTGTAGCTGCTGGTGGTGGTGGTGGTGGTGCTGGCACCTCAAGCAGCACAGATGTACTCATGTGGAATGATGGTGGTGTAGCTGGTGGTGTTATGGTGGTGGTGGTGTTGGTGGTACCTCAAGCAGCACGGGTGTACTTATGTGGGATGATGGTTTTGTAGCTGGTGTGGTGGTGGCGGTGGTGTAGCTCGTGGTGGTGGTTGTGGTGGTTGTGTAGCTGGTGGTGGTGGTATTGGTTGTGGTGGTTGTGGTGGTGATGTAGCTGGTGGTGGTGGTGGTGGCACCTCATGCAGCACGGGTGTACTCATGTGGGATGATTGTGGTGTAGCTGGTGTGGTGGTGGTGGTGGTGGCACCTCAAGTAGCAAGGGTGTACTCATGAGGGATGATGGTGGTGTAGCTGGTGGTGGGGTGGTGGTGGTGCTGGTGGTGGTGGTGGTGTTGGTGGCACCTCAAGCAGCACGGGTGTACTCACATGGGATGATGGTGGGTATCTAATGGTGGTGGTGTTGGTTGTGCTGGTGGTGGCACCTCAAGCAGCACGAGTGTACTCATGTGAGATGATGGGTGTAGCTGGTGGTGGTGGTGTT